>NC_091959.1:39444633-39447133 GCF_031021105.1 Erythrolamprus reginae | reverse complement strand
GCACCCCATTTTTAATCTCCTGGCCATCCCATTTTGGCCCTTCCATGTGTCCCATTTTTGGCCTCCCATGTGCCCAATTTTGACCTCCACGCACCCCATTTTTAATCTCCTGGGCATCCCATTTTGGCCCTTCCATGTGTCCCATTTTTGGCCTCCTGCGTGCCCATTTTTGGCCTCCACGCACCCCCATTTTTAATCTCCTGCGCATCCCATTTTCGGCCTCTCGTGTGTCCCATTTTTGGCCTCCCGTGTGTCCCATTTTTGGCCTCCCGTGTGTCCCATTTTCGGCCTCCCATGTGTCCCATTTTCGGCCTCCCGTGTGTCCCATTTTTGGCCTCCCGTGTGTCCCATTTTCGGCCTCCCGTGTGTCCCATTTTCGGCCTCCCGTGTGTCCCATTTTCGGCCTCCCGTGTGTCCCATTTTCGGCCTCCCGTGTGCCCATTTTTGGCCTCCAAACACCCTGTTTTTAATCTCCTGTGCATGCCATTTTCAGCTTTCCGCATGTCCCATTTTCGGCCTCCCGTGTGTCCCATTTTTGGCCTCACACACATTCTGTTTTTGGCCACCGCTCACCCCGTTTTTAGCCTCTGTGAAGCACTTTCATGGAGGCTGAAAATGGGGCACCTGGAGGTCGAAAACAGGAGTGTGTCTTATGGTCAGATGTTTCTTATGGAATAAAAAATAAGTTCATTACATATCAAATGTCCCTTGAATCCCATTGACCTGTATCTAAATCCAAGCAGGAATGGGTTCCTCTTGGATCGCCTGAACAGGTAGTGACCCACTGGTGACATCACGATGGTGTCACGGATTCAGTTGTTTGGTGCCGGTCCATAAGCACTGCCATCTTTTAAAAAAAAAGATTCAGATTTTTTTTAAATGTTCAAAAGTTCTTTCCTCCGCTGCTGCGTGATTAAGGGCCCCTCCCTCCTGCTCCAGGATTTATCCTTACATTTATTCCTTTGCCTGAAGCACAGCTGATCAACTCCTCAGCTGTGTTTCAGGGTGATTATAGCAACTGAGCATGCGCAAAAGCAGAATTGCACGAGGGGTTGTACGGGTGCGTGCACGCTCGATACACTCGCGTGAAACATGTGATACGAACCAGTTGCGAAGATAAGTGGACCCTACCTCTGACTCAAAGCAATGTCAACTGTCACTCGAGAAGATTCTTCTGCATTAGGTTTTTAGAAATGAAACATTTTAATTGAACGTGCACTTGTGGACCTGGTCTTTCAATAGGTGATGTTAGATGTGCAAACCCGTTTTTATTGGAATGTACAGGATCACATCAGATTTTGAATTGGGTGCCGATCAGTTTCCGGTCACAATTCAAAGTGTTGGCTATGACCTATAAAGCCCTTCATGGCATCGGACCAGAATACATCGGTGTCCGCCTTCTGCCGCACGAATCCCAGCGACTGGTTAGGTCCCACAGAGTCGGTCTTCTTCGGGTCCCATCAACTAAACAATGTCGTATGGCGGGACCCAGGAGAAAAGCCTTCTCTGTGGTGGCCCCGACCCTCTGGAACCAGCTCCCCCTGGAGATCAGAATTGCCCTCACCCTCCTTGCCTTTTGTAAGCTCCTCAAAACCCACCTCTGTCGTCAGGCATGGTGGAACTGAACTACCCTTTTCCCCCTAGGCCTATACAATTTATGCATAGTATGTTTGTGTGTATAAGGGTTTAATAAGGGTTTTTTAATTATTTTAAACATTAGATTTGTTACATGCTGTTTATTCCTGTTGTTAGCTGCCCCGAGTCTAAGGAGAGGGGCGGCATACAAATCAAATCAAATCAAATCCATAGATAGATAGATAGATAGATAGATAGATAGATAGATAGATAGATAGATAGATAGATAGATAGATAGATAATCCTGAAGACCAGATTGGGAAAGGGGTCGACTTTTTTCCTGGGTGCCTTTTCTTGACACACAAGGCAAAGAAGTCAACTGTAGTGTATTTTAGCTGCTTGGGCAGCCCAACTGGCATTCCTACTTAACGCATAACTTACTATACAAACTTAGCCAATGGGGGGGGGGAGAGGGATAAATAGACAATTATAGTCCATGAGCAGCAAATAAAAACAGCTGCCCCCCCAAAAACACATCATATGAAATCACAATTAAGCTCGTAAGTGTGAGTTTATAAAAGCAGAACACGTAAGTAGTACAGAAGCAATTGACAGACCTTACGAAAACAAAAATAACATAATGTAGCCTAGCTAATAGGAAACTCAGCTGGCAGGCCCACTTAATTTTGAGTGTGTCACACAGGCCAAGGTAATGCAGCTATAAATGGATAGTTTATGATGACTTAAATATAAAGAGAACAACAGCAGCCACAACAATAAGCCCAATCATAATCTACATCTAAGACAAGGAATGGATGGTCACTATTAAGAAGCTTAACCGTGGTCTACCTCTCCAAGAGAAACACCATCGGTTATGTCCAACCATGGTCTACATCTCGAAGGACAAACACCAACAACAAGACCA
>NC_091959.1:39258801-39439433 GCF_031021105.1 Erythrolamprus reginae | reverse complement strand
CAAAGAGTTTAAGTAACTCTTAAAATATTTTCAAACGCTACTTCTCCTCTGATTTTTATGGCTGCCTTGAGTCACTTTTGTAAGGAAACGTTTAATGACACGAAGAACTGAGTCTCTATCTATCTTTCTTGGTATCAATATAGTAAGTCTCTGTGTGAATACTATATAAATATTTCTTTAGGCGCGTCACTGCTGTTATTTTCTAGCATTTCCTTTCTAGCCTTAAAAACAGAACACAACAGAACAAAACAAACAAGAAAGCTCCAAGTCACACACTCCTGTTGAGAAAAACACCAGCCAAAACACCAGGGATTAACAATCATGACATTATCTGCCCAGTGACAATATCTACCCAATTTCCTCTTCTATTTTTTGAAATCTTCAATAAACTGAGCTATTTCAAGATATCCAGGCACTTTTAACCAACCGCGAAGATGGAATTTTACAAAATGAGCATTTCAACATATTTGCATGTTTAGAACTTCTTTTGTGCCTTTCTGGTTGTTATTTTTGTTGTTGTTGTTGTTATTTAAGAATTCAGATTATTTCTTTTACACGCACACACACATAGACACCCATGGCGCAATTTTCACAGCCACTAGCAGATCCTTCTAATCGCCAAAATTGCTGGCAAGATGTATCCACTATTCCCATCGGATGTGTTATGGAACAGCTGGTTCCGTAACAGTGGAATACATTTTTTTTGTCAGAATTCTTATTTATTCAGAATGCACATTCCTTTGGAACAAAAAAAAAAGGGACATCTCAAAAAGTCTCAGCTAATAATAGGAAAGTGAACACAAGAACAAGGGGACACAATCTGAAGTTAGTTGGGGGAAAGATCAAAAGCAACATGAGAAAATATTATTTGACTGAAAGAGTAGAAACATAGAAACATAGAAGACTGACGGCAGAAAAAGACCTCATGGTCCATCTAGTCTGCCCTTATACTATTTCCTGTATTTTATCTTACAATGGATATATGTTTATCCCAGGCATGTTTAAATTCAGTTACTGTGGATTTACCAACCACGTCTGCTGGAAGTTTGTTCCAAGGATCTACTACTCTTTCAGTAAAATAATATTTTCTCATGTTGCCTTTGATCATTCCCCCAACTAACTTCAGATTGAGTAGTAGATCCTTGGAACAAACTTCCAGCAGACATGGTTGGTAAATCCACAGTAACTGAATTTAAACATGCCTGGGATAAACATATATCCATAAAATACAGGAAATAGTATAAGGGCAGACTAGATGGACCATGAGGTTTTTTTCTGCCGTCAGACTTCTATGTTTCTATGTTTCAGCTGTCGGCTTCCTGAGGGATGATCTACAGCAGAGGTCTCCAACCTTGGCAACTTTAAGACTTGTGGACTTCACCTTTTAGAGTTCCTCAGGCAGCAAAGGTGATCTACAGTAGTCATTAGCCTCCTACGAGTATTTCTCAACTTGAAGTCTCTACCACAAGGATGCCTTAATCTGGATTCTGGCTATTGAGGGAATGTTTTCCCAAAATGCCTTCCATAAAAAACTAGGAACTTGACGGAGGTTTTTTTTTTTTTAAAAGGCTAAGGATGAAAATAGAGTCCATTTTCTGTGGACCTAAGAGCTACCTAGCTGTTTAGGTAGGTCAGTCCGGAAATCTCGCCAGTTAAGATGGCTCAGTGGTTAAAGTGCTGAGCTTATCATCAACTGGAAAGCTGACAGCCCAGGTTTGAGATCCGAAAGCTATGAGATGGGGTGAACTCCGGTGACTTGCTCCAGCTTCCGCAGCTCAAAAAGCATGCCAGTGCGAGTAGATAAATAGGTACCACTTTGGTGGCAAGGTAACAGCATTCCACACACCTTGGCATAATCCGCAGAAAGTTCGTTGGACAATGCTGGCTCAACAAGTGGACAGCAGAAATCTTTACCTAACTGATGGAAGACCTGAGGATGTTCGTCCATTGTGTTCGAAGAGGACCTTAACATCTGATACGGAGGTGAGCAGTGCGGTCCTAAAGAGGACTGCCCAGTCACTCGGGTAGACGCCAAATCCAGTTGTTTGCTTTGATCAGCAAGAAGATGACCATTAGACCTGAGTCACCTGTGTTCAGGACTTGCAGCTACAGCTCCCAGTGCAATCCACACCTGTTGCTTCTCCACTCGCCCACCGCCACAGGACTTTTCACGGGAATGGGGGGAAGATGTCAACTCAAGACTTCACATCTTGACAGTCTATGGAAGGCCTATTACAGTAATGGGGATCCTATGGCATGCGTGTCACCGGTGGCATATGGAGCCATATCTGAAGACACGTGAAGTGTTGCCCTATGTCAACTTATGCATGCATGTGTGTGCTGATCAGCTGGTTTTCAACTGGTTTTGCTGTCCCCAGGGCCCAGTAAAGCCTCCTGAAGCCTGGAGACAGCAAAAAACAGGCCAACGGGTCAACCAGACGTTTGTTTCTGAACTTCTGGTTGAGACCTTTTTCGCTCTCCTAAGGTTTTCAGGAGGCTTTCCTGAACTCTGGGGACAGTGAAAAATGACTCAACAGGCCTACCAGAAGTCTGGAGGCTTCAATGAGGCCTGAGTGCATACGCAAGGGAGCAGTGCAGGGGTTGTGCAAATTCATGGGGGTGGGGACAGCATTCACCCCTTTTGCTAGCCGAAGCGCCCGTTTTCGCCCTGGTGGGATTCCACTGAGGCTCCCCTCCATGGGAAACCCCACATCCGGACTTCCGCATTTTTGCGATGCTGCAAGGGAATCCCAGCACGGGAATCCCATGATTGCGAAAACGGGCGCTTCATTTTTGCGATGCTGCAGGGGAATCCCAGCATTGCAAAAACAGGTGCTTCGTTTTTGCGATGCTGCAGGGGAATCCCAGCATTGCAAATACAGGCACTTCGCTGGCAACGGAAGTCCGGAGGTGGGATTTCCCAGCAAGGGGAGCCTTCGGCTGTCAATGGAAGTCCAGAGGCAGGGCATCCCAGCAGCGGCGGCGGGTTCGTAAGGTGAAAATAGTTTGGAAGAAGAGGCAAAAAAATCTTAAATCCCAGGTTCGTATCTCGAAAAGTTCGTATGACGAGGGGTTCGTAAGACAAGGTATCACTGTATTTGCACGCACCATTATTAAGAGCTTTGAATTGGAAAATCCTTTTTAAAAGACGACAACCATCTCCACATCCCAAACAGATTAGGAAACCCCCAGAGCAGAGTTTAAGTTTAAGTTTAATCAGATTTGTATGCCGCCCCTCTCCGCAGACTCGGGGCGGCTCACAGCAATAACAATACAATGTAAAGCAAATCTAATATTTAAGTTAATTTAAAAAACACCACAAATTAAAACCAATCATACATACTAGCGTACCATGCATAAATTTTATAAGCCTAGGGGGAGGGAACATGTCAATTCCCCCATGACTGACGACAGAGGTGGGTTTTAAGGAGCTTACGAAAGGCTAGGAGGGTGGGGGCAACTCTGATATCTGGGGGGAGTTGGTTCCAAAGGGTCGGGGCCGCCACAGAGAAGGCTCTTCCCCTGGGTCCCGCCAAACGACATTGTTTAGTTGATGGGACCCGGAGAAAGCCAACTCTGTGGGACCTAACTGGTCGCTGGGATTCGTGCGGCAGAAGGCGGTCCCGGAGATATTCTGGTCCAGTGCCATGAAGGGCTTTATAGGTCATAACCAACACTTTGAATTGTGACCGGAAACTGATCGGCAACCAATGCAGACTGCGGAGTGTTGGTGCGACATGGGCATATTTAGGGAAGCCCATGATAGCTCTCGCAGCTGCATTCTGCACGATCTGAAGTTTCCGAACACTTTTCAAAGGTAGCCCCATGTAGAGAGCATTACAGTAGTCGAGCCTCGAGGTGATGAGGGCATGAGCCACAATGAGCCCCTCCGATGCTCAGATTCTACGAGGGTCCTCCTTGGGCGACTCAACCCAAATGGACAATTTTCACATAATCCCCAGTTAGCTGAAGAACTGCGGAGAGAAGCTCTGGGTATGTAAAGCTGACTGCAATTGGGAAGCAACCTTCTCCAACTTAACAGGTTGTCTAGGAGAGTGTGAACGTGTGAAGGAGAGGAGTGAGGAATGGGAGGAGGCGGTGGGAAAGCTGAAAGCTCGGCTCTTCGGGGGCCCCCAGTCCTGTCAGCGAGGAAGAACCGAGGCGGGCACAAGTGGGCTTTTCTTGCCAATCTTTCTGGCAGAAGAAATATTGCTACAGATGGCAGCTGCCAGCAGGGGAAACGGGGAGTGAAAATAGAGGAATTAATGACAGAAATTACCCGGGAAGAGAAGGGAGAAAAGCAGTTTTTTTAAAAAATAATAATAAAGGGAAGAAAGAAAAAAGGACTTAAGTTATTTTTCTCTTGAGCGTTAAAGCAAAACCAGACATCAAATAGTCAAACAAACAGAAGGGAACCAGATGGTGAAGAGAGACATGGACTTCAATGAAGAAGCATCCGCGTTTGAGAGGGGAGGTGGATCATCTCGATTGCCTCTGAGTTCCCCCCTGCTATTAACGCAAGACCGGGTTTGAGAGAACATCTGCGGCTTCGTAATTCAAGGAAGTGTCTGGCATAGAAACATAGAAGACTGACGGCAGAAAAAGACCTCATGGTCCATCTAGTCTGCCCTTATACTATTTCCTGTATTTTATCTTACAATGGATATATGTTTATCCCAGGCATGTTTAAATTCAGTTACTGTGGATTTACCAACCACGTCTGCTGGAAGTTTGTTCCAAGGATCTACTACTCTTTCAGTGAAATAATATTTTCTCACTTCAGATTGTGTCCCCTTGTTCTTGTGTTCACTTTCCTATTAAAAACACTTCCCTCCCGGACCTTATTTAACCCTTTAACATATTGAAATGTTTCGATCATGTCCCCCCTTTCCCTTCTGTCCTCCAGACTATACAGATGGAGTTCATGGAGTCTTTCCTGATACGTTTTATGCTTAAGACCGTCCACCATTCTTGTAGCCCGTCTTTGGACCCGTTCAATTTTGTCAATATCTTTTTGTAGGTGAGGTCTCCAGAACTGAACACAGTATTCCAAATGTGGTCTCACCAGCGCTCTATATAAGGGGATCACAATCTCCCTCTTCCTGCTTGTTATACCTCTAGCTATGCAGCCAAGCATCCTACTTGCTTTTCCTACTGCCCGACCACACTGCTCACCCATTTTGAGACTGTCAGACCAGAATACCTTCGGAACTGTCATCTGCCGCACGAATCCCAGCGACCGATAAGGTCCCACAGAGTTGGCCTTCTCCGGGTCCCGTCAACTAAACAATGTCGGTTGGCGGGCCCCAGGGGGATGGAATGATTGTGTTGCATGGTTTTAATGTTGGGGTTTTAAATGTTTTTTAATATTAGATTTGTTATACTGTGTTATTTTGTTGTGAGCCGCTCCGAGTCCATGGAGAGGGGCGGCATACGAATCTAATAAATTAAATTAAATTAAAATCAATAGATATTGAGGACCTTGGAGGTCTTCGGAACCGCCTGCTACCGCACGAATCCCAGCGGCCGATAAGATCCCACAGAGTTGGCCTTTTCCGGGTCCCGTCGACTAAACAATGTCGTCTGGCGGGCCCCAGGGGAAGAGCCTTCTCTGTGGCGGCCCCGGCCCTCTGGAATCAACTGCCCCCAGAGATTATAAGTGCTCCCACCCTCCTTGTCTTCCGTAAACTACTTAAGACCCACCTATACCGCCAGGCATGGGGGATTTGAGACATCTTATTATAATTTATGTTTGGTATGTATGTGCTGTTTGGTTTTTAATGATGATAGGGTTTTTAGTTTTTTAATATTAGATTTGTGCCCTTATAATATTGTTTTTATCGTTGTTGTGAGCCGCCCCGAGTCTTCGGAGAGGGGCGGCATACAAATCTAATAAATTATTATTATTATTTATTTTTATTTTTATTTTTATTATTATTATTCTAGTCTTACGCTGTCCTGCAGGTGGGGGTTCCTCTTCGCCTAACCCTAACCCTACCAGAACACTCCCGGTGACGAGATTTGGCTTTAGCGCATGCGGCAGACGCCAAATCTTGTGTGAGGACATGCGTGAGATTTCGGTAATTTTAGCTGATATTTTTGCTTCTGCACGTGTCTGGGGTCACTGTGAACGACTCCATCGTGTCCCGGCTGAATGGATATGAACGTTTTAGTATTAAGGGTTTTCGGATCGTTTTTATTTGGTTTTATATTGCTGTTCGCCACCCAGACTCCGGAAGGCCTAAAAATCACCATAATAAATAAATAATAATAAATATCCTCCCAAGAGTATTATCCCAAAAGTATATCTCCGGGACCGCCTTCTGCCGCACGAATCCCAGCGACCAGTGTAGGTCCCACAGAGTGGGTCTTCTCCGGGTCCCGTCGACTAAACAATGCCGTCTGGCGGGACCCAGGGGAAAAGCCTTCTCTGTGGCGGCCTCGACCCTCTGGAACCAGCTCCCCCCCAGACATTAGGATTGCTCCTACCCTCCTTGCCTTTCGTAAACTTCTTAAAACCCACCTTTGTCGTCAGGCATGGGGGAACTGAGATATCTCCACCTGGCCTATATAATTTATGTTTGTGTGCATGTTTGTTTTTAAATAATTGGTTTTTTAGAGACTTTTTAATATTAGATTTGTGATATATTGTTCGTATTATTGTTGTGAGCCGCCCCGAGTCTGCGGAGAGGGGCGGCATACAAATCTAATAAATAAATAAATAAATTGTGGAGGTAGGACCGATGTGTTGGTTATGACCTATAAAGCCCTTCATGGCACTGGACCAGAATATCTCAGGGACCGCCTTCTGCCGCACGAATCCCAGCGACCAGTTAGGTCCCACAGAGTTGGCCTTCTCCGGGTCCCGTCAACTAAACAATGTCGTTTGGCGGGACCCAGGGAAGAGCCTTCTCTGTGGCGGCCCCGACCCTTTGAAACCAACTCCCCCCAGATATCAGAGTTGCTCCTACCCTCCTTGCCTTTCGTAAACTTCTTAAAACCCACCTTTGTCGTCAGGCATGGGGTAACTGAGATATCTCCACCTGGCCTATATAATTTATGTTTGTGTGTATGTTTGTTTTTAAATAATTGGTTTTTTAGAGACTTTTTAATATTAGATTTGTGATATATTGTTCGTATTATTGTTGTGAGCCGCCCCGAGTCTGCGGAGAGGGGCGGCATACAAATCTAATAAATAAATAAATAAATAAATTGTGGAGGTAGGACCGATGACAATGTGAGATATAAATCTATGGAACAAATATATCCATGTCAGATGAGTGGGTGGGATAAACGGTCCAGACTCCAGAGGAAGAAAAAGGTGGAGAAAGATTCAACCCGTCCACGACTGCAAATGCTCAGAAGAAGCTATGAGGGGTCGGGCGACCACCCGACTCTTTAAGCCTGTCAATGCTTTTAAGTGATTACTTAGTAAATCTGGAAAGACCTGTGTGTTCACTACTTATTGACAGGATATTGATAAAGCTTATTGATCTAAGCTGAGCCTGGGAGCGGGGGAGGGAACAGGAGTAACAGTCCGCCAGTGCGTGAATTTATTTCTCTAGCTTTTGCCGGGGGGGGGGGGGTAGCCTATTTGTGTCCAAGCAGCAAACCAGTCCAGCCAGCCCACCAACCCAACCAGCCAGCTAGCCACAGACCAGTAGAAATGGAGTTGAAGTCTTCAATGAAACACAGCAGCAGTAGGTAGTTGTGGAAATATATACAGTATTTACTTCTTTATACTGCTACTACTACTACTGCCTATACTATATATACAATAAGCTAGTATCTTACTAGTACCTTGCTACTGTCACGCTGAAAAATTGCCAGCCCCCAGAGACATTTAGTAATGAAAGAGTTAACTGTGTGTGCCTTACTAAGATCCTCCTATTATGATGTAATATCCTACCAAATCTAACATCACTTCCTTCTTCTTCATTCTAAAACTCCATTCTCTTTTATACCTTTATCGTGTGAAGACATATTTGTTATGTTGTCCCTGGAGACATGTTTTATTTTTTGTTTTATAATAAAGAAATCTTGTTTTGAACAAATGACTAAAGGCTTCTATCTATCGCCTCCGCGGGATTAAGGTTCAAACGGACTTTAATTACTTACAAACCACGACAGCTACAACTATCTTAGGTCAATAACTCACAGGAACCAACTTTTACAGCGTTACAGCTTCTTCAAAACATACTTCCACGAACAGCAACAGCATACAGCTAACAGCGAACAGACAGAGAGAGAAATAGCAGGGAGCTGTTGCCTAGTTAAATACAACAACAACTATCACCACCACCTCCACCAACGTTGCAAAACATTTTGTCTCCCGGCTTAATCACGATTAATCAATAGGACAGACGGTTAAGCAACAGGGGAGAAGGAGGAGGACATGCAAATCAACAGCTGAAGACTTCCGAAGTGACAGCTCCGAGAGCGTTTGGCCTCGGTGCTTTTAAAGTGGGCAGCTCCGTTCCTTGGGGAGCCTTCATTCATTGGGGGGGGGGGATTTTTCTGTGGGATGCTAATTGAGCTGTCCGATCTCCGGTTCAGGCAACTTCTGTGTTTTAATCACTTGCTTTTTCCTGGGCTCTCAAGAGCCAGTGTCACTCGTGCAAACCCGCTGCCAGCTCCCCTCCCCAAAGAAAAGACTTGACTGATTCTCCCTCTGGAAGCAGTTAGTGCTGAGTTATTATTCAACCAGAGAGGAGGCGTGTTGACCAAGAGAAACGGGAGAGCTTAAGGTCACATTTTGGCAGCGGAGGGGGAGAGCTCAAATCAGAGACGTGTAAAGATTTGTAATGACTGCTACAGCCACTATGTAGGACAAACAGGCTGTTTCCCTCCGGCAGCCGCCAAATCAGAGGAGGGGGAGACATAGGAGTCAGAGTCAGCATCGAGAGGGAAGATAGATAGAAGTGGAGCCTTGACCATCGATTACTGCAACGCTCTCTACATGGGGCTACCTTTGAAAAGTGTTCGGAAACTTCAGATCGTGCAGAATGTGGCCGCGAGAGCCATCATGGGGCTTCCAAGATTCGCCCACATTTCTACAACACTCCGTGGCCTGCATTGGCTGCTGATCAGTTTCCGGTCACAATTCAAAGTGTTGGTTATGACCTTTAAAGCCCTACATGGCATTGAACCACAATACCTCTGGTACTCTGCTGCACAAATCCCAGCGGCCGATTAGGTCCCACAGAGTTGGCCTTCTCCAGGTCCCGTTGACTAAGCAATGCTGTCTGACGGAACCCAGGGGAAGAGCCTTCTCTGTGGTTGCCCCGACCTCTGGAATCAACTCACCACCAGAGATTAGAACTGCCCCCATCCTCCTCGCCTTTCGTAAGTTGTTGAAAACCCAACTATGTCGCCAGGCATGGGGAAATTGTTATACCCCCTAGCTTTTACAATTTATGTATGGTTCGATTGGGTTGTGTGACTATTTTAGTGACAAGGGTTTTTAATAATTTTTTTAAAGTATTGGATTTGTCCACTTTATTATTGTTGTGAGCCGCTCTGAGTCTCCGGAGAGGAGTGGCATACAAATCTAATAAATTATTATTATTATTATTATTATTATTATTATTATTATTAATGGTACAAAAAATATAAGACAGGGTCTTATTTTCAGGGAAACACCCTGAGAGAAAACATTGTAACACACACACACACACACACACACACACACACCACAAATTATATACATAACTTAATAATACTCCCCCAAAATAAGGCCAAATACTTATTTCAGGGTACAAAAAATATAAGACAGGGTCTTATTTTCAGGGAAACACGGTATGTGAGAGAAGACATTGTAACACACACACACACACCACAAATTATATACATAACATAATAATACTCCCCCAAAATAAGGCCAAACACTTATTTCAAGGTCCAAAAACTATAAGACAGGGTTTTATTTTCAGGGAAACACGGTATGTGAGAGAAAACATTGTAATACACACAAACACACCACAAATTATATACATAACTGAATAATACTCCCCCAAAATAAGGCCAAACACTTATTTCGGGGTTCAAAAAATATAAGACAGGGTCTTATTTTCAGGGAAACGCTGTAAAGTCATCCCATCATTGCTACTGATTGCATCTGAAGCTATCAAACAGCCAACCAGGATTTCCAAGCTATATAGGCAAGAAAGACGGATGTGGGAACAAGCTTCTGTACTATCCCGAGGGGAAAACACCAACATTTGTAAAACAGGCAGACAGACAGGGAGGGGATGTGCCTCCCTCCCTCCTCCTTTCCTTTCTGTGGTTCTCTTCCTCTTTCAATTTCACCCAGGCTGCACATGAGTAAACATCAATTTTAGCACTAATATGGAACCCCTGCTTGCTTTGAGGTTGGTTGCCTGATTTGTAGAGTGATTGTTAAATCATTAATTGTGTGTTTTACACTCAATTTTTAAAAGCACGCATCTCGCCAAGAAAACAAAACAGAAAAAATGATTTACTTCCGAGTTCCTTCCCGCTTTGGAATGTGCCGTTTGGTCGTTTGGCAAAAGACTTATCCTTCCTGCAGATAAATCCTTAATGGTCGTATTTTCCAGTGCATGAGCTGGAATGTTCAACGAAATGCCCCGTTTCTTGAAGATTAACTAGGTTAACTGCCGCCAGTGCCCCAAGAAATATCTCGTAGTCCAACCCATTCATGGGGACGCCATCAATCAGCTTGCGCAATGAGCCCATCACCACAAGGATGTCCTTCACACACTGATGTGCCCTGCGGGAAGGAAGTACGCTTGTAGGAAAAACGTGGGAAAGGCAGTTCTGTGTTAGCAAATACTTCAGAAGAAAAGGATTTAGGGGTAGTGATTTCTGACAGTCTCAAAATGGGTGAACAGTGCAGTCAGGCGGTAGGGAAAGCAAGTAGGATGCTTGGCTGCATAGCTAGAGGTATAACAAGCAGGAAGAGGGAGATTGTGATCCCCTTATATAGAGCGCTGGTGAGACCACATTTGGAATACTGTGTTCAGTTCTGGAGACCTCACCTACAAAAAGATATTGACAAAATTGAACGGGTCCAAAGACGGGCTACAAGAATGGTGGAAAGTCTTAAGCATAAAACGTATCAGGAAAGACTTAATGAACTCAATCTGTATAGTCTGGAGGACAGAAGGAAAAGGGGGGACATGATCGAAACATTTAAATATATTAAAGGGTTAAATAAGGTCCAGGGGGAAAGTGTTTTTAATAGGAAAGTGAACACAAGAACAAGGGGACACAATCTGAAGTTAGTTGGGGGAAAGATCAAAAGCAACATGAGAAAATATTATTTCACTGAAAGAGTAGTAGATCCTTGGAACAAACTTCCAGCAGACGTGGTAGATAAATCCACAGTAACTGAATTTAAACATGCCTGGGATAAACATATATCCATTGTAAGATAAAATACAGAAAATAGTATAAGGGCAGACTAGATGGACCATGAGGTCTTTTTCTGCCGTCAGACTTCTATGTTTCTATGTTTCTATTCCAACGAGGCGCATTTGTACCCGTGCGGAGATGAACCAAGGGAGATTTTTAAAGATTTGAACCTGGAGATGTAGCAGGCGTCTGGAACATCTGCGAATAGATCTGCTTCCTGCTCTGGGGCACCTCCAGCTAGGAATGGCCAAGCAAAGAAGGTTTGGCAGGGCTTTAAAGAGAAGACTACAAAATCAGCAGGATTAATTGGCTTCCCCCAAGAAAGCCATAAATTGTTTACAGCGGCCTTGGGTTTTAATGGAGTGGGGAGGGAAAGGGGGGAAAGGTCAAAGGAAGGAAAGAAGCGGTAACTATTTCAAGACATTGGAGAGAATAGCAGTGCAGGAAGGAACCTTGGAGACCAACTAGTCCAACCCACTTGTTCAAGCAGAAAATCATAAACAGCGGTACCTCTACTTATGAACTTAATTCGTTCCATGATCACGTTCTTAAGTAGAAAGGTTTGTAAGAAGAAGCAATTTTTCCCATAGGAATCAAAGTAAAAGCAAATAATGCGTGCGATGGGGGAAACCACAGGGAGGGGGGAGGCCCTGTTTCCTCCCAGGAGATTCCTAGAGAGGCCTCATGGAGGCTTCTCCCTGCATTTTCTGGCGCTGTTTCCTCCCAGGAGATTCCTAGAGAGGCCCCATGGAGGCTTCTCCCTGTATTTTCTGGCACTGTTTCCTCCCAGAGTATTCCTAGAGAGGCCCCATGGAGGCTTCTCCCTGTATTTTCTGGCGCTGTTTCCTCCCAGGAGATTCCTAGAGAGGCCCCATGGAGGCTTCTCCCTGCATTTTCTGGCACTGTTTCCTCCCAGGATATTCCTAGAGAGGCCCCATGGAGGCTTCCCCCTGCCTTTTCCGGTTAGTTTTGAAGGCTAGGGTTTAGAAACATAGAAGATTGACGGCAGAAAAAGACCTCAAGGTCCATCTAGTCTGCCCTTATACTATTTCATGTATTTCATCTTAGGATGGATCTATGTTTATCCCAGGTATGTTTAAATTCAGTTACTGTGGATTTACCAACCACATCTGCTGGAATTTTGTTCCAAGCATCGACTACTCTTTCGGCAAAATAATATTTTCTCATGTTACTTCTAATCTTTTCCCCAACTAACTTCAGATTGTGTCCCCTTGTTCTTGTGTTCACTTTCCTATTAAAAACACTTCTCTCCCGAAACTTATTTAACCCTTTAACATATTTAAATGTTTTGATCATGTCCTCCCTTTTTCCCTTGTGTCCTCCAGATTATACAGATTGAGTTCATTAAGTCTTTCCTGATACGTTTTATGCTTAAGACCTTCCACCATTCTTGTAGCCCGTCTTTGGATCTGTTCAATTTGATCAATCTCTTTTTTTAGGTGAAGTCTCCAGAAATGAACACGGTATTATTCCAAATGTGGTCTCACCAGCGCTCTATATAGTGGGATCACAATCTCCCTCTTCCTGCTTGTTATACCTCTAGCTATGCAGCCAAGCATTCTACTTGCTTTCCCTACCGCCTGACTGCTCTGTCCACCCATTTTGAGACTCTCAGAAATCACTACCCCTGAATCCTTCTCTTCTGAAGTTTTTGCTAGCACAGAACTGCCAATACAATACTCAGATGGAGGATTCCTTTTGCCCAAGTGCATTATTTTACATTTGGAAACATTAAACTGCAGTTTCCATTGCTTTGACCACTTATCTAGTAAAGCTAAATCATTTGCCATATTACAGACACCTCCAGGAATATCAACCCTATTGCACACTTTAGAGTCATCGGCAAATAGGCAAATGTTCCCTATCAAACCTTCCCCTAAATAACTCACAAATATATTAATTAATAGGAAATTGCTCCTCACAGTTGCTTTGTAAGGGATGCATCGCAAAAAAGAGTCGGTAGTTAACCCCCACTCCCCGAGATGTGGTAGGAAGTACGCCTCGCAGGTTGTCAGGGAAAAGAGCCTGCCGGCTTGCTGGTCTTTGTAAAGAGAAGCCAGTCTCTTTCCAACTCGACCTGAGTTTGTTCAAATGGAGAAGTTAATAACGGAGGCCAATGGGGTGCGCGCTCCCTACAAGAGAGAATGTGACCTCAGACACCTGCCCGGGGCACGTGCTCCACCTGATTCTTTTAATTAAATGAAAAATTAAAATTAATTAAAAGCGCAAGGCTCCGGCCTCCTCTTTTATTTCAAAGCGCGTCTTGGGCTCGCTTGTCGAGGATGCATAATGAAAAGAGCCGCTAGTTACACCCTCTGCTTTTGATGGGTTACATCTCCACTAATTCGACCAGTTAGGTCCCACAGAGTGGGTCTTCTCTGGGTCCCGTCAACTAAGCATTGCCGCTTGGCGGGACCCAGGGGAAGAGCCTTCTCTGTGGCGGCCCCGGCCCTCTGGAACCAACTCCCCCCAGAGATTAGAATTGCCCCCACCCTCCTTGTCTTTCGTAAGCTACTTAAAACCCACCTCTGCCGCCAGGCATGGGGGAATTAAGATTCCTTTTCCCCCTAGGCCATTACAATTGTATGCATGGTATGCTTGTATGTATGTTTGGTTTTTTATATTAAGGGGTTTTTAATTCGCTTTTAGTATTGGATTATTATTGTACACTGTTTACGATTGCTGTTAGCCGCCCCGAGTTTTTGGAGAGGGGCGGCATATAAATCCAATAAATAAATAAATAAATAAATGAATGAATGAATAAATAAATAATTCAGGGAAAGGGTACAGCCAGAAGTGTTGGGGTGCAATGGGTTGAGCCCTCGCACCCGAAGGAACATCTTTGCTTGTTTTCAGCTCACTGGAGGCTTCCTGGTTATGTAAAGCTAAAATAAGAGCCCCCCCCTCAAAAAAATCTATACAAAAACTCTTCTTGACTCTTAAGAAATGAGGAATCTGGGACATGAAAGGAAGGAGGGAAAAAACTTAAAAGTCTTTCATGTTGCTTTATATATATATACTATATATATTATCTCAATTGCATTTTCATACATTTGTTCTTTCTTTTATTCTCAATTTTGTTTTTTTAAATTTTCTTAAAATGAGATGCAATGAGGAATATGAAACATTGCGCTCAAGAATTTAGGTTGTACTTTTTTCAGGTTGATAAACACTTGGGGTCTTGATAGGTACCTGTTCAAACATACCATGAAGATATCGGGCAACTGTATATGAATTCTTCCAAGGGCTGTGGAGATAAGCCAGCATCCTGTTTGATAAATATTTGAGGGGCTGCCATGAAAAAGAGGCGTCAGCCTATATTTCGAAGCACCGGGAAGGCCAGGCCAGGAGCAAGTGGGTGGGAATTAATTGAGGAGAGAAGCAACCTAAAACTAAGAAGAAATTTCTTAACAATTAACCAGTGGAACGGCTTCCCTCCAGAACTTGTGGGGGCTCCATCAATGGAGGCTTTTAAGAAGAGACTGGACACAACCGCCTGTCTGAAATGGTATAGGGCAGTGTTTCCCAACCTTGGCCACTTGAAGATATCTGGACTTCAACTCCCAGAATTCCCCAGCCAGCATTCGCTGGGAATTCTGGGAGTTGAAGTCCAAATATCTTCAAGTGGCCAAGGTTGGGTAACACTGGTCTTGTGGTAACCTCTGGCCCAGCTCCTGCCCCAAGGACTGTGGATGTGGGGGAGACATCCACATGCTGCAGGCCTGTTTTGCCCCCTGTGGAATCTGCTGATGAAGGCTCCTCTGACCAAGAAGACATGAGTGACAGGGAGGAGGAGAGTGTGGCAGACAGCTCAGAAGGAGATCAATTATCTAGCTCCTCCTTGGATTCAGAACAAGAGTTAATGATACAGCCACGCATGCGGAGAGCGATGCATAGGCAGCAACAACTGAGAGATTATTATCAAAGACAATGAGGCCACCTGTGGTTGGGTGGGGCTGTGGTGATTAGTGAGGCTGCTATAAATAGCAGCCTGTGGGTTTGGCCATTGTGGAGGATTATCTGATCGTTGTGTTTCGTGACTGCTTTACTGACTTGGACCTTTTGTGTGCTGATTTTTCCCTGCTTTGAAACTAAACCAGAGCAAAGTGTGTTTCACTTTGTGAAAGAAGAAGGACTGTGAATTGCCTCACAGCTGCAAGCTAAGTATCACAGAACTGATAAGGGACTTGTACAAATTACCAGTTAGTTTGGAGACCAGTGCTCTTTGCTATACCAAAAGAGGGCTTAGTTTAAGTGAATTTTCATTATAAAGAACATTGTTCTGAATTTTCAAACGTGTGTGTGTCTGAAATTTGTACCGTACCTGTGAATTTTTGGGAGGAGTCTACCAGAGAGCCCGACAGAACACACTGGTATAGGGCACTGATGGTGAACCTATGGCAACGATGGCACATGGAGCCATATCGCAGGACACGCAAGGGGTTGCCGTATGTCAGTTCCAGCATGTATACGTACGCTGGCCAGCTGATTTCCAGCCTTTTTTCCCAGCCATTTTCACTCGCTCCAGGAAATCCTCCTGAACTCTGGGGGACGGCGAAAAATAGCCCAACGGGCCGAGTGGAAGTCCAGAGACTTCGGTGTGGCATGCGCAGGGGGTGTTGTAGGGTAGCGTGGGGATTGTGGGTCTATGCATGGTTGGGGAGGGCATTACATTATGGACATGGGCACGCTATTGCACCCTTTTGGCACCCGAGCCAAAACAACGTTCGCCACCACTGGTAGAGTGTCTCATGCTTGAGCGTGGGGTTGGACCGGATGACCTCCCAAGATCCCTACTAACTATGTTATTCTGAGAAGGAGATGGTGGAAGAGAAGGAGGAGATGTTTTCACAATGGAAGAGAAAGAGAAGGAAGGAGAAGAAAGACCTTGAGAGATTGCCCACAAGATCATATGCTGAAACGTCCTGCCTGTCAATGGCTACTTCAGCTTCAACCACAACAACACAAGAGCACGCAACAGATACAAACTTAATATTAACCGCTCCAAACTGGACTGTAAAAAATACGACTTTAGCAACCGAGTTGTCAAAGTGTGGAACTCAATACCGGACTCCATAGTGGCAACCCCTAACCCCCAACATTTTTTCCCTTAGGCTTTCCATGACTGACCTCTCCAAATTTCTAAGAGGTCAGTAAGGGGCGTGGATAAGTGCACTAGGGTGCCTTCCGTCCCCTGTCCAATTATATCTCCTATATCTCATATTTCTTTTCTTCCACTCATATATATCTATATCTCTTCCTCTATCCTCCATTGATGTATTGTACTTTATTCTTATATCTTCACTCCTATCCTTCCTTCCTTCCTTTCCTTCTTTCTTTCTTTTCTTCTTTCTTTCTTTCTTTCTTTCATTCTTTCTTTCTTTCCTTCTTTCTTTCCTTCTTCCCTTCTTTCTTCTCATTGATATATATTACCACATGGTTTATCTTATTAACCTCCATTATGTATTGGGCAAAATAAATAAATAAAATAAAATAAAATAAATAGATTACCGCAGAAACAAAGAAGACCTCAACCCAAAATAAATCAAAATCATGGGAAAATTAAACCAGAATTAAATTAAATTAAAATTAAACCTCCTTTTTATTATTCTCCTCCCCTTTCATTTTTCCATGTTGCCACCAAGGGGGCCTGAAACAGCAGGGTAGGACAGTTAAAACACACACACACACACAGACCTCCCCCAACATATAAGACCTAAGATAACATTTCTTCCCGTAATTGAAGCTCCCCCTCCCGAATCGGATGGTGGGCTGGCAATCTAGAGTCCTGTCTTCTCACATTACAGACAGGGGTCCTCCGTTCCAAGGAAGACGGCTTGTCGTGAAGGGCAAACGAATCGCGGCTCTCTCTCGGCATTATTAATGAAGTCGATGGATTAATTTCCTATTTATGAGAAGCTAACCAACTGGCTAGCTTGCTGACAGCACTATTAATGATCCTTAATGCCCCACAGGCAGTAATGGGTCCCGTTGGGAGATGCTGGAGCGGTACAATTTGTATGGAGGATTTAGACATTAAAAAGAGAGAGAGAGAGAAAGGGAGGGAGGGGGAGAGAAAGAGGGGGGAGGTCTCCCATGGGACCAGGCAGCTGATCAGCGGGCGTTCCAGTGGAACACAGCAGACAAATAATAAATGACAGGCTGGCGATTAAATCAAACCTTCTACTTTAAGTGTTAAAGTGTCGGAGTGTCACTAACAATCCAGGGCTTGTTTCAGTCTCCCGAGGCCCCACGAGAAGAGAAGCAGTGAGCTGGAAGGGAAAGAGAGAGAGAGGAAAAAAGGGGAGGGGAGAGAAAGGGAAGACACAAAAGGACCAAACAGGGCGACCCTTAACAGCAGGAGCCGGCTGCTTTGACAAGGTGACGGGGGTGGTGGTGGGAGGGAAACCCCCTCCCCACACAGTAAAGACGGAAGGCTTCTCCAAGCAACAGACCCTAAATCTCTGCCCTGGGTTTAAAGGGCTTTTATCGAGACGATTCCTCTCGGTCAGCTTCCCCTTGGGTCACCTCGAAACCAACCTTCCTGGAGATCCGAGAAAGCAGAAAACAGGATGGTGTGTGTGTGTTTGTGTGTGTGTAAGGGTTTTCTAAATAGACCCAGGATTTAAAGGCATGGCCCGTTCTGGCAAACCTGGGCTTTTATTGAGCGGATTCCTCTCGCCGTATGGGTCAGTTTCCCCTTTGGTCACCTCGAAAGCACCCTTTTCCTGGAGATCTGAGGACGCTGGAAACAGGATGGCGTGTGTGTTTGTGGGTTTTCTGGACAGACCCGGGTTTGCCCTGGCTTTAAAGGCATCGCCGTTCTGGCAAACCTGGGCTTTTATCTAGCAGATTCCTCTGGCCCGTATGGGTCAGCTTCCCCTTTGGTCACTTCAAAAGCATCATTTTCCTGGAGATCTGAGGATGCTGGAAACAGGAGGGTGTGTGTGTTTGTGTGTGTGTAAGGGTTTTCTGAACAGACCCAGGCTTGCCCTGGGTTTAAAGGCATTGCCCCGTTCTGGCAAACCTGGGCTTTTATCTAGTGGATTCCTCTTGCGGTACAGGTCAGTTTCCCCCTTGGTCACCTCCAAAACACCCTTTTCCTGGAGATCTGAGGATGCTGGAAATAGGATGGTGTGTGTGTGTGTTTGTGTGTGTGAGGGTTCTCTGAAGGCGGGATGTTGGAAAAAAAGGGGAAGGGGCCTTCCTCTGAGGAGCCTCCCCTCCCCTGGGAAGCTTTGGATTCTGTTCCTTTGTCTGTGCAGTTGTCGTCGCCCTTCCTCACCGCTTTGTGCGGGAGAGAAAATTATTGGAGACCCCAGACATTCAGAGGCAATCAGGGGAGCAGGGAGGGGAGGAGGTGAATCTGGCAAGGGGAGGGGGCTTTCTGAGCAGGGCCCAGGATTTGTTTTTGAAAGGTTTTTTTTTTGGCAATGCTTGGTTTTAAAGCCCCAAGTGCTAAAACCCCCCAAAACAGATGGCCAAGGAGAGGTCAGGGAAGGGACGGTGGGTCATCCGTTCTGGGAGGGCGGAGAAAATGGATAATAGGGTGGGGGGTGCCCTTTTCAGGATGAGCTCCAGAACTTGAGATGTTTCCATACGTGGTGCCAAAAAAAAAAAAAAGGAAAGCAAAGGAAAAACAAGAAGTCCCAAGAAATGGAGAAAGCTTTGCAAAAAACCCCCCCTCAACGCTGGGTTTAATCCAGAATAATAATAATAATTAGGGGCAAAACATGATAGCACTGTTCCAATCTCTGAAGGGTTGCCACAAAGAAGAGGGAGTTAACCTAGTCTCCAAAGGATCTGAAGGAAGAACAAGAAGCAGTGGATGGAAACAAATAGCATTTAGGCTTATATACCACTTCACAGGGCTTCACAGCCCTCTCTAAGCGGTTTACAACAATCCGCCCCCAATAATCCGGGTCCTCATTTGACCCACCTCGGAAGGATGGGAGGCTGAGTCAACCTTGAGCCGGTGGTGAGATTTGAACTGGTGAACTAAAGCCAGCCGTCAGCGGAAGCATCTTGCAGTACTGCACTCTAACCACTGCGCCACCAAGGCTTTGAAGAATTAAGGAGAGAACTAACCTAGAATTAAGGAGAAATTTCCCGACAGCAAGGACAATTTATCAGCGGAAGGACTTGATCTCCAGAAGTTGTGGGTGACTACACCGCTTCAGACAAAACTCTGGGGTCCTTGAAGCCCTTTGAGTTGGTGGCTTTCTTGATTCCCAACAAAGCTACCACTAATGATGCCACCTTATTGGTTCACGAAACACCTGCAATGAAACCATTATGCTCAGAAGGCCCCAAGGACCCCACCGTTCAACCCCGAGCTGCAACAATTCTTGGGGATTAAATGAAAGGAAGGAAGGAAGGAAGGAAGGAAGGAAGGGTGCATGGGATAGATGGATGGATGGAACTAAGTAAGTAAGTAAGTAAGTAAGTAAGTAAGGAAGGAAGGAAGGAAGGAAGGAAGGAAGGAAGGGTGCATGGGATAGATGGATGGATGGAACTAAGTAAGTAAGTAAGTAAGGAAGGAAGGAAGGAAGGAAGGAAGGAAGGAAGGAAGGAAGGGTGCATGGGATAGAAGGAAGGAAGGAAGGTTGCATGGGATGGATGGATAAATGGATGGAGGGAAGGCAGGAAGGAAAGGTGAATGGGATGGAAGAAAGGAAGGGTGAATGGATGGATGGATGGAAGGAAGGATGGATAGAGGATAGGGTGGGTGAGTGGATAGGAAGGAAGCGTGGATAAGAAGGAAGGGTGGGTGGGTGGATAGGAAGGAAGGAACAAGGGAAGATGGAAGGAGAGAAGGAAGAGCGGGTGTGATGGAAGGAAGGGTGGAATGAATGAATGAATGAATGAAGGGTGCATGGGATGGATGGATGGATAGATGGAGGGATGGAGGGAAGACAGGAAGGAAAGGTGAATGGGATGGAAGAAAGGATTGGTGGATGGATAGGAAGGAAGGAAGAGTGGGTGCAATGGAAGGGATGAAATGAAGGAAGGAAGGAACGGTGGATGGGAAGGAAGGAAGGAAGGAAGGCTCTTACATGAGTCCCTTTCAAGCTATGCCTCAGCATATGCAGCGGCTGAAACGGCATGTGGTACCACCACATGGCAATTTGGAATTCATGCGCACAGATTGCCTGCCCAGCGGGGGCAAATTATATCCACCAGCAGCACCCACTGAAGAGATTAACTTCTGGAATCCCTGCAGAGAGAGCAGAGCCCGTAGAGAATACCAACAGGATTTTTAGCAACACTTTCTCCAAGTGCTGGCAAAGGAAAATAGAACTATTTTTGAGTCCTTGGCTGCCGAAAACATGCATGGGTGTCTCTCCGTGCCTAGCTTATAGTCTGCGCTTTAATGTTCTCCAAACTCTCAATTCTTCAGGCAGCATGGAGCTGGGTTTTTTCAACGTGGTCAACTTTAAGATGGGAGGACATCTACGCCCAGAATTCCTCAGCCAGCATGTTGGCTGGGGGGATTCTGGAGGTGGAAGTCCACCCCTCTTAAATTTGATCAGGTTGAGAAATATTGGCCTAGACACAAGGGTAGGCAAAGCTGGCTCTTCTATGACCTATGGAGTTGAAGTCCACAAGTAATAGAAGAGCCAACTTTGCCTATCCATGGCCTAGAGAATGAAAGGAGAAGAAGAAGAAAAAGAAGGAGGAGGAGGAGAAGAAGAAAAAGATGATGAAGAAGGAGGAGGAGAAGGAGAGGAAGAGGAAGAAGAAGAAGAAGAAGAAGAAGAAGGAGGAGGAGGAGGAGGAGGAGGAGGAGGAGGAGAAAGATTTCCACCTGGGCGCAATTCATTGCCCATATTTCCATCACACATAAACCATCTCAAACCTTCTGAGAACGGCATTGATTTGTTCCGTGGTGCAGCACAGGCTGGATTTAATGGGGATTATATTTTTAAGGCGATGATTACCAGGGGAGAAGAAGAAGAAGAAGAAGAAGAAGAAGGAGGAGGAGGAGGAGGAGGAGGAGAAGGAGAAGGAGAAGAAAGAGGAGGAGGAGGCAAGGTACTTCTGAAAACATTACCAAGAAAACTGCAGGGATTTGTCCAGGCAAATGCTAGGAATCAAAAGCAAAGAGAACAAATTGAGATACTGGTCAAAGGCACCAAGTAGAAACTGGGAGAACGTGAATTATAGTCCCGCCTTAGGCATGTGGCCAGTTGGGTGAACTTAGGCCAGCCCCTCCAACATTTCAGAACTGGGAAGAAGGAGGCAAGCCACTTCTGAAAATCTTGCCCAGAAAGATGCAGGCATTTGTCCAGCGAGTTGTCAGGAGAAACATCTGAAGAACATCTACTCCATGCGCAAAAAGGAGAAGACAGTTCAGGGGTTTTCTCCCAGCATTCGTTGGACGTATTTCACAATGCTTCTTAAAAGCCCTCTTCCCTCCCTCCCCACCTCTGTTTGTCTCAAACCAATTTCTTTAATATGCAAATATTAAGAGACAGGAAAGGTTTATTTTCTTCCTCTTAGGATTCTTCAGAAATCCAGACCTGATTAGAATCGAGAATTAAAACTCTGTCAGCAGTTTTATGGCTCCCCTCAACTACGCTCACTCTGTGATCATAACATTTTTTGCTCCTGGCTATGATGTTGTGAAATTTGCATTTCTTTCAATTTGGGATTGTTTCATTTTCTTTCTCCCCAACCTACCCCCCAGAAGATAAACAGAACAGAAAGCTTTGTGTTTTTAAAAAAAAATAAAGTAATATTTATCTCGTTTTGCAAGCTCAGCCAGGTCCTTTTTTCTGAAAATGGAAAATAAGGAGGCAGGTGGATTTTCTACCGTTCCACGGGGTTTTACAGGGATGAGGTTCAGCTGTTCGGAAACGTCAGATCGTGCAGAATGCAGCTGCAAGAGCTATCATGGGCTTTCCTAAATATGACCATGTCACACCAACACTCCGCAGTGTGCATTGGTTGCCGATCAGTTTCTGGTCACAATTCAAAGTGTTGGTTATGACCTATAAAGCCCTTCATGGCACAGGACCAGAATATCTCCGGGACCGCCTTCTGCCGCACGAATCCCAGCGACCAGTTAGGTCCCACAGAGTTGGCCTTCTCCGGGTCCCGTCAACTAAACAAAGTCGTTTGGCGGGACCCAGGGGAAGAGCCTTCTCTGTGGCGGCCCCGACCCTTTGAAACCAACTCCCCCCAGATATCAGAGTTGCCCCCACCCTCCTAGCCTTTCGTAAGCTCCTTAAAACCCACCTCTGTCGTCAGGCATGGGGGAATTGACATTTTCCCTCCCCCTAGGCTTATAAAATTTATGCATGGTATGCTTGTATGTATGATTGGTTTCTAAACTGGGGTTTTTAAAATTAACTTAAATATTAGATTTGTTTACATTGTATTGCTTATGCTGTGAGCCGCCCCGAGTCTGCGGAGAGGGGCAGCCTACAAATCTGATTAATAAATAAATAAATAAAAATGTTTTTCAAACCACATCTACTTCTTGGGGTGATGGGTATCAGCAGAAGACAAGGAAATCCGGACTGAGACTAGGAGGCAATCTGCTTGAAAGGAGTTTATGAGTTGGATCTTAGTCACTTAGCCAGCATTTAATCATGGGCTGGAAGGGACTTTGGAGGTCTTCTCTAGACCAGCCTCAGCAACTTTAAATACTCAAAGAGCTGCAAAGATCTTAACAGGAAGCCCCTTGTTCAGTTCTGAAGCCAACTAGAAGTCCGGTTTCCCCACCATAGAGTCTCCTTCTAGCATGATGCAGGTGCGAGAGCAATCATGGGCTTCCCAAGGTGTGCCCATATTACACCAACACTCCGCAGTCTGCATTGGTTGCCAATCAATTTCCGGTCACAATTCAAAGTGTTGGTTATGACCTATAAAGCCCTTCATGGCATCGGACCAGAATATCTCCGAGACCGCCTTCTGCCGCACGAATTCCAGCGACCGGTTAGGTCCCACAGAGTTGGCCTTCTATGGGTCCCGTCAACTAAACAATGTCGTTTGGGGGGACCCAGGAGAAGAGCCTTCTCTGTGGCGGCCCCGGCCCTCTGGAACCAGCTCCCCCCCGGAGATCAGAACTGCCCCCAACCCTCCTTGCCTTTCGTAAAGTTCTTAAGACCCATCTCTGCCGTCAGGCATGGGGGAACTGAGACATCTCCCCCGGGCCTATACAGTTTATACATGGTATGTTTGTGTGTATGCTTGCTTTTAATAATGGGGTTTTTAGTGTTTTTTAAATTATTAGATTTGTTCTTACATTGTCTTTGTTACTGTTGTGAGCCTCCCCGAGTCTACGGAGAGGGGCGGCATACAAATCTAATAAATGAATGAATTAATGAATGAATGAATATATCCTTTTTCCTCTACTTGTCCTAACCAAAAGCCCTATCAATTGTGGAGTTGACCAGCGACAGGGAGCCGCAGCAGAGGGATGAAAGAGCCACATGAGGCTCCAGAACTGCAGGCTGCTGACCCCCATTCTAGACCAACACTCTGCCCAAGACAAGTGTCAAGCGCAGGAAATCGGAAGTCCAAATTTCAACTGAAACTATAACCGAACAGAATTCTTTATAGGCCAAGTGTGATTGGACACACGAGGAATTTTTCTTCGGTGCATAAGCTCTCAGTGTACATAAAAGGCATGTGTGATAAATCGTGATCATAGTCATCACAAACACATTCGACATGAATTGTAAGATGCAACACTTAGTGATAGTCATAGGATACTAAATGAGCAATCAAAATCATACTAGGAAACTTAATAAAGTAGGCGTGCTATTGCTCTCTACAAGAATGTGAACTACTAACAGTAAAAAGAAAGAGTCGATTAGAATTTTAGGTGGGTTGACCTAAAATCTGTTGTAGGCATGAAAGGACTCACGACTAATGATGTATTTGACCCCACCCTCAGTCAGGCTCACCTTGGTCATCTCCTACAGGAGTTCTTATACCATCTTAGACCAGTGTTTCCCAACCTTGGCCACTTGAAGATATTTGGACTTCAACTCCCAGAATTCCCCAGCCTGCGAATGCTGGCTGGGGAATTCTGGGAGTTGAAGTCCAGATACCTTCAAGTGGCCAAGGTTGGGAAACACTGTCTTAGACAATCTTTCCTTGAAGACCTCAAGTGATGGAGCACCCACAGCCCCAGGAAGCAAGTTGTTTTCATGGATCGATTGTTCTCCTTAGCAGAAAAATTCTCTTTACTTCTAGGTTGGATCCCTCTTTAACAAGGTCCCACCTATTGCTCCTTGTCCTGCTCTCTGGTGCTTTGGAGAGTAAGTCAATCCCTTCTTCTCTGAGACAGATCAAGTACTCGAAGTCCCTACTAGTCCTTCTCCTCATTGGGCGAAACACACTTAGCTCCCATTACCGTTCATTATAAGACGTGGCTTCTAGACCCCTTATCACCTTTCTTGCTAATCTCTGCCCTCTGTAGGGCAGGAATGCAAACTTGGTTTCATTGAGGGCTACATCAGGGTTGTGTTTGACCTTGGAGGTGTGGGCGTGGCCATGGTGGGTGTGGCTGGGTGGGCGTGACCATAGTAGGCATTTGAAACAGGCTTAGGATGCATTTTTCCCCTTCTTTCTTTCCACAATTCCTCATTATAATCGTTTTCCTATCTCTTCTACCAAATATTACTGGCAAACATTTATTACTTATTCGTCATACTCCACTAAACTTTTTATTTCTAAATTTATACCCCATTGTTTCATAGTAAATTGCTTTTCCAGGCAGGAAAGCTATTTTATACTATTGCATTTTTATTATTCAACTAATAATAATAAAAAAGTACGATGGCATAAATAACTTGATAATTCAAGATCTAACAGCAGAGGTCAATTTCCAGGATTTTAAACAGAAATGGCTGACAATTATGGATTGTTGATGGTAGATTAAATGGATCTACAGTATGTAAAACCTGGCATTCAATTGTAGTATTAACAGAGGATGCTTGCTTGTTTTCTATCCCGATCAGGCACTTACTGCAGGCCACATAATTGCAATCCAGTCCAATCCAGTCCTCCTGCAGCACTCTGCTGGCTGAAAAGGGTCTGTATGGAGGCTCCACGGAGACAGTGGGCTGTTCCTGGCTTGGCCTGGTTCTGCGCAGAAGTGTTGCATGCGTGCGCATGTATGAACCGGTAGCAACAGATTTTAGAACCCGCTACTGCTCCAGGTGGCCCATTCTCAGCTAGCCGAGTGCTGCTGGAAGCCGGGGAGGCTGAAAACAAGCTTCACAGGGCTCCCTTTTGGCCAGCAGAGGCACCGTGGGCCAGTCCTTTGATATTTCCAGTCTGGCCACATCGACCAGATTTAAGCACCCCGTGGGCCTTGAGTTTAACCCCGCTGCTCTAGGGTCTGTTGTGGTTAGCTCTGGCCCAGCTCCTGCCCCAAGGACTGTGGATGTGGGGGAGACATCCACATGCTGCAGGCCTGCTTTACCCCCGGTGGAATCTGCTGATGAAGGCTCCTCTGACCAAGAAGACATGAGTGACAGGGAGGAGGAGAGTGTGGCAGACAGCTCAGAAGGAGATCAATTATCTAGCTCCTCCTTGGATTCAGAACAAGAGTTAATGATACAGCCACGCATGCGGAGAGCGATGCATAGGCAACAACAACTAAGAGATTATTATCAAAGAAATTGAGGCCACCTGTGGTTGGGTGGGGCTGTGGTGATTAGTGAGGCTGCTATAAAGAGCAGCCTGTGGGTTTGGCCATTGTGATTATCTGATCGTTGTGTTTCATGACTGCTGTACTGACTTTGACCTTTTGTGTGCTGATTTTTCCCCGCTTTGAAACTAAACCAGAGCAAAGTGTGTTTCACTTTGTGAAAGAAGAAGGACTGTGAATTGCCTCACAGCTGCAAGCTAAGTATCACAGAACTGATAAGGGACTTGTACAAATTACCAGTTCGTTTGGAGACCAGTGCTCTTCGCTATACCAAAAGAGGGCTTGGTTTATGTGAATTTTCATTATAAAGAACATTGCTTTGAATCTTCAAACGTGTGTGTGTCTGAAATTTGTACCTGTGCATTTTTGGGAGGAGTCTACCAGAGAGCCCGACAGAACAGGGTCTTAGCCTCTTTTTGTGTGTGTGTGTGTGTATCGTATTTGTATTTAAAAGGGGTGGACTTGAATCATAAATCTATCTGGTCCCTTTAGCCGTGCATCGTACAATTTAGACTACTTATCACTGGGCGGTATGACCGGTTTTGGCTTTTCCTATTTTATCTTGAGCATGAGAAAAACAACTTTCTAAAAGCACCCTCTTTGGATCCAAAGCCTAAATGCAAACAACCAGCTCTCGAAATAAAATGCTAAGGATTGGGGCTCATAATCATAACAACAATAGAATATTGGCCAAGTATGGAACTGGCTCTTTGCAAAAATAACCCCAACAGCAAGCAGCCACTGAAATGGGGTTTCCTTGGTTGAGTTTCCTTCTTCCCGGTGGGTTGGAGCCCAGCTTGTATCCTGGAGATCTTTTTGTGTGTTTTTTTATCAGACAGAAAAGAGACCCCCATCACCATCACACACCCCTTTCCCCCCCCTCCATCCCTCCCCATCACTGTGGGGAGGGAGAGGGAAAGGAGGGAGGGGGAGGGAATCTAAAGAAGCTTTAACAAGCTCTAGGCAGCCGATTATAAGCCACTGCTCAAAATTTATAGATGTTTGGATCCTTGCCACGCAGAACAGATTGGCAAGCTGATCAGGATCACAGCAGGCTGTCTAATGAGCCCCACACAATTTTTCACCCCATATTTTTCCAATAAAAAAGCAGTTAAATACCAACCACAGCCAGAGCAGACCCGCCATCTGCCTGCCTCTTTCTACAGCCATCATTAAAATGGGTTTTGGCAGTTTACACCTTGACTCTTTTCTTCTCTTTATTTTTTTTCTTTTTGCCGTTCTCTTCAACCCTCCCCCCTCCCCTCCCCTCCCCTCCCTCTCCCCCCCACCGGCTTTTCTCTGTGCAGATGTGGAACGAATTTTCTGACAACCCTGGGATGAAACAAGGGATTTTATAGATTAACTGCCTAACGCCTGGGTCTAATTTTAAGCATCTTTAGCACACCGGTGGCACTGCTTTAAGTGAGCTAATTGTAAGAGAGTAACTCCGCTGGCAATCTGTGGGCAAGGCTGAATGAAATTGGAAATTGAGACTGCAAAAAAGGGTCCGTGTGAACCAGACTGAATGCATTTGGGAAATGTGGAAAGAAAGGAAGGAAGGAAGGAAGGAAGGAAGGAAGGAAGGATGGAAAGAAGGAAGGAATGGGAGAGAGGGAGAAAGGGATAAAGGAATAAAGGAAGAAGAAAGAAAGAAAGAAAGAAAGAAAGAAAGAAAGAAAGAAAGAAAGGGATGGGAGAGAGGGAGAAAGGGATAAAAGAATAAATGAAGACAAATGAAGAAAGAAAGGAAGGGAGGGAGGAAGGAAAAAGTAAGAAGATAAGAAGGAAAGAAGGATGGAAGGAAGGAAAAAGAAAGAAAGAAAGAAAGGAAGGAAGGGATGGGAGAGAGGGAGAAAGGGATAAAAGAATAAAGGAAGACAAATGAAGAAAGAAAGGAAGGAAGGGAGGGAGGGAGGAAGGAAAAAGTAAGAAGATAGGAAGGAAAGAAGGATGGAAGGAAGGAAGAAGAAAGGAAAAAAGAAAAGCAAGGAAGGGAGGGAGGAAGGAAGGAAGGAAAAAGTAAGAAGATAGGAAGGAAAGAAGGATGGAAGGATGGAAGAAAGAAAGAAAGAAAGAAAGGGATGGGAGAGAGGGAGAAAGGGATAAAAGAATAAAGGAAGACAAATGAAGAAAGAAAGGAAGGAAGGGAGGGAGGAAGGAAGGAAGGAAAAAGTAAGAGGATAGGAAGGAAAGAAGGGTGGAAGGAAGGAAGAAGAAAGAAAGAAAGAAAGAAAGAAAGGGAAGGAAGGTAAAAGCAAGAAGGAAGGGAGTGAGGAAGAAAGAAAGAAAGAAAGAAGGAGGGATGGAGGGAGGGAGGAAGAGGTGGATTTAAAATTATGGCAGGATAATGCGGTAACAAAACATGCTAAATAGTTACACTTACAGCCTTTACTGCTTTATGCTTATTCCGATCCTTACCGAAAGTCAATAGGAGGGACCGTCACCCCAGATGGGATGGGAAGTCTCTTCATTTAATCCCCGAGAACAGATTTCCAAGGATCGGATGATTTGGCAAGGCAGAGTCATGCAGACCACGATCAGATGATCTTGGGGCAAGGACTCAACCAGATGATCAACAATCAGCAGGAGCCACATGCCCGAATCAGAAACAGTCTTAGCTATTTTTTTAAAAAAACTAAGCAGGAAGTTCTCCCATCCAGGCTGGTTGGATATCTTTCTCCTGCTCTGCTCTACTCCAACCCATCCTCTCTGCTTCTCCTTGTACCTTTCTCCTCCTCCTTCCTGCTCCTCTGCTTCCCTATTCTATTCCATTTCCATGGTCACACGGCCAGCATGAGGTCACGGAACGCTGTTACCTCCCCACCAAATTGGTACCTATTCATCTACTCGCATTTGCATGCTTCCGAACTGCTAGCTTGGCAGGAGATGAGGACGGGAGCTCATCCAGTTGTGTGTAGCACACTACCCAATAGTATGGCTGTAGTACTATTATTTATCCTTCTTGTTGTCTTCTTTACTACTCAACCTTATTGGTATTATGATTGCTTTGCATGTAGACTGAGAGCTTCTGCACCAGAGACTAAGTCCTTGTATGTCTGATCACACTTGGCCAAGTAAAGCTATTCTGTTCTGTTCTGTATCTCTATTCTGTGTCTCTATTCTGTTCCGTTCTGTTCTAAATTTATTTCTATTCTAAATTTCTATTCTATTGTTCTCTATTTTACTCTTATTCTCTTCTATTCTATATTTTACTCTTATTCTATTCTATATTTACTCTTATTCTATCCTATCCTATCCTATCCTATATTTACTCTTATTCTATCCTATCCTATCCTATTCTATAGTTTACTCCTATTCTATTCTATATTTTTCTCTTATTCTATTCTATATTTACTCTTATTCTATCCTATCATATTCTATAGTTTACTCCTATTCTATTCTATTCTATTCTATATTTTACTCTTATTCTATTCTATATTTACTCTTATTCTATCCTATCCTATCCTATATTTACTCTTATCCTATCCTATCCTATTCTATAGTTTACTCCTATTCTATTCTATTCTATTCTATTCTACTCATCCCCATTCCCTCCAGACAACACTCAGGGACCTCTGTTAAGAAATGGTTAACTCTTGGATGTTGTTTTTTTTTTACTCAAGATTGCAAAATCCTGGAATGTCTATAAAACACCCCATTGGATGCTCCCCTCCACCAATAAATATTTTTTTGCAACATTTTGTGAACACAGAACAAAGAAATAATTAGACCATGGCTAAAGCTGGTAACAATCTAGGCTGACTCAAGGAAAAACGATTCATGTTTTTTTGCACAAGAGACTTTAAAAAAAACGCCCCCCACTTCTTTTTCTGTGCTGGATTCAGCTCCCATCGATGTAGAAATGTAAACAGCCTAAGAGGGATTCTTGAAATCCAGTTAGCTTTTATTAGACTAGAAAATTCATATGCAAAACAAGAAAGAAATGTCAATCCCAAGATTTCCTGGGTTGTTTTTTTTTTTGACTGTCTCTGATGCAGTTTACTAACCGCCGACAGTCGGGTTTAAGGCTGTGGTCAGGGAATAACACCACTACAAGAAAGAAAACGGCCTGTTTTTAAATAGTTTCCATCTTCTCATTGTTATGTCGCCCGAAGCCATCCCTTCCTTCCCAGAACTGAAGCTGTGTGAGTTGTTTGTGAGCTCTCCTCCTGCCTCCTGGGCCGCTTTGCTCAGCGAGAAACACAAAGGAAACTTCACAGCCACTTTGGTCTGCTGGGCAAGGCACCAAGCAGGAACCTGGGAGAACGGAGAGAGTTCTAGTCCCGCCCGTTCAAATCTTGCCCAGAATCAAAGATCGGATGGTGTCTTTCTGGAGGTGGCTTTTATTAAGGAAGTTTTTGTTTTTACTATAAATGCTGATAGTAACTGATATTGGTTTCCTTCCTTCCTCTCTCCCTTCCCTTTCTTCCTTCTCTCCCCTCCTTCCTTCCCTTTCTCCCTCCCCTCCTTCCTCCCTTTCTTTCTCCCCTCCCTCTTTCCTTTTTTCCCTTCCCTCCTTCCTTCCTTGCCTTTCCTCCCCTCCATTACTCCCCCTCTCCTCTCCCTCCCTCCTTCCCCCTTCCTTCCTCCCCTCCCTCTTTCCTTTCTTCTGTCCCTCCTCTCCTTCCTTCCTATCTCCCTTCCATCTTCCCTTCTCTCCACATATTCCTTCCTCCCCTCCTTCCTCCCCCTCCCTCTCTCCTTTCTTCTTTCCCTCCCTCCACTCCTTCCTTCCCTTCCTTCTCTCCTTTCCCCCCTCCCTCTCTTTCTTCTTTCCCTCTCTCCATTTCCTTCCCTCCCTTCCTTCTCTCCTTCCTCCCCCTCCCTCTACTCCTTCCTTCCCTCCCTTCCCTCCTTCCTCCCCCTCCCTCTCTCCTTTCTTCTTTCCCTCCCTCCACTCCTTCCTTCCCTCCCTTCTTTCTCTCCTTCCTCCCCCTCCCTCTCTCCTTACTTCTTTACCTCCCTCCATTTCCTTCCTTCTCTCCCTCCCTTCTCTCCTTCCTTCCTCCCCTCCCTTTCCTTTCTTCCTTCCCTCCCTACACTCCTTCTTTCCTTCCCTCCTTTCCTTCCCTCCCCCCTTCCCTGATCCCAATCCCTCCAATACCAAAAGTAAGTATTTTTATAAATGCACCTTGCAGAGATATGCCCCCCACCTTCCCTTCCTAAAGACGCAGCTGTCAGAGCCGGTTCTGAAATACGCGTTTCATTAGTCAGAGCACCTCCGCACAAGGAAAAAAAATGTCAGCACGGAGGTTTTAGTTAGTATGCAGCTCGCAGACAAGCTGGCATTAGCCCTGTCTTGCAACATTACAACACGGAGGCTGCTGCGATAGGCCAGAAGGGTTAGGCACCAGGTAAGGAAGGACGGGATTTAATAGGCAGTGTGAATTTTCTTTCGATTTTAACAAATGGCCTTCCCAGAGAGCAGTCCCCGGCCTTTTCCTTTAGGAAACCATTAGACGAGGCCTGGACCATCGAGTCACACGCCTGGGATCCTCACACAAAATCTGCTGGAAGTGAAATGACCTTGACTTCTTTAGCCATGACTACTGTACTCGGTTCCTGGATCGTCATGTTTTTACAATGAGCTTTTTGCCTCGTTCTTACAGCAAAAAAGAACATTTATTATTAATTCGTTCCGTGACCAGGTTCTTAAGTAGAAAAGTTTGCAAGAAGAAGCATTTTTTCCCATAGGAATCAGTGTAAAAGCAAATAATGTGTGCGATTGGGGAAACTACAGGGAGGGTGGAGGCCCTGTTTCCTCCCAGGAGATTCCTAGAGAGGCCACAAGGAGACTTCTCCCTGCCTTTTCCAGCTCTGTTTCCTCCCAGGAGATTCCTAGAGAGGCCACCACACGCAGGCTTCTCCCCACCGTTTCCGTCCCTGTTTCCTCCCAGGAGATTCCTAGAGAGGCCACACGGAGACATCTCCCCGCCTTTTCCGTCCCTGCTTCCTCCCAGGAGATTCCTAGAGAGGCCCCACGGAGGCTTCTCCCCGCCTTTTCCGGCCCTGCTTCCTCCCAGGAGATTCCTAGAGAGGCCCCACGGAGGCTTCTCCTTTCCTTTACAGTTTCAGAAGCTCAGGTTTATAAGGGGAAAATGGTTCTTGAGAAGAGGCCAAAAAATCTTGAACACTCAGATCTTATCTAGAAAAGTTTGTTAAGTAGAGGCGTTCTTAGGTAGAGGTACCACTGTATGTCTCTAGAAAAAGTTGGGAGGGGATAACGGTGGTGATATTTGAATAGTGTTTTGAAGCAAGTGAAGGGTGAGCAATTCCAAGAATCCTTCCCTGCTTGACCTTGAGCCATAAAAGGAACCGAGTCATTTTTCAGACCAGATTTTATCGGGCCACCAAGTGATGCAACCGATCCAGGTGGTTGGCGAAGAATCCCGATCGGGCTTCTTGTTTTGCTGCAGGACAGATGACTAAAGCTGGAAAGATTTCTAAGTCCTCCTTGTGATTTTACAGGTAGGTCAAAGATTAGATTACCCTTCTCGGCACACATCAATTCAATTCAATTTATTAGATTTATATGCCGCCCCTCTCCGAAGACTCGGGGCGGCTCACAACAATAATAAAAACAGTATAATAATGGAACAAATCTAATAATAAAATTATATTAAAAACCCCCAACAATTTAAAAACCATAAAACACATACATACCAAACATAAAATGTAAGAAAGCCTGGGGGAGATGTCTTAATTCCCCCATGCCTGGCGATATAGGTGGGTCTTGAGTAACTTGCGAAAGACAAGGAGGGTGGGGGCCGTTCTAATTTCCGGGGGGAGTTGATTCCAGAGGGCCGGGGCCGCCACAGAGAAGGCTCTTCCCCTGGGCCCCGCCAAACGACATTGTTTGGTCGATGGGACCCGGAGAAGGCCAACTCTGTGGGACCTTATCGGCCGCTGGGATTCGTGCGGTAGAAGGCGGTTCCGGAGGTATTCTGCTTCTCTCTTTTTCTCTCTGTCTCTGCCTTTCTGTGTGTGTGTGTGTGTGTGTGTCTGTGTATAACCTTTTTATTGAAGGTGCTTGAAAAGGAAGATAAAAATGAACACAAAGAAAGAGAAAGAAAGACATCAAGAGAGAAAGCCAACTCTACAGTAGATCTTGATGGAATTATTCCGGGCTTGCCAATAACGCCCCCCCCCCCTCCAACTCAAAGCTTCTTGCTGACATTTAATTGCAGGCCTGAACTGAGATTTATCGTCGCTATTACCTCCGTTATGATTATTTTTTAATTTTCAAACCTTCAACTGCTTTATGAACTTGATTCTGAATAATTTACGCGACGTTTGTCAGAGAAAGTGGGTGTTTTGGGGGTGGAGAGGAGAACAAAGCTTTCTTTTTTTCCCCCGTCTTCTCCCCCCCCTCGTCCCCACCAGGAACGGCACTTCTAAGAAAGAAAGAAGGAAGAGAGAGGGAGAGAGAGAGAGAGAGAGAGAGAGAGAGAGAGAGAGAGAGAGAGAGAGAGAGAGAGAGAGAGACGCTTATCTTTGTCATTTAAAGCAATTTGCCTCCCACTGCTGTTGTAGGCAGGAGCAAATTCCTACCTGGTACATTTAAGCACTGGAGGTAAATTCCTTTTGATAATTGGGTTGACTAGTTAGGGCAGGGTCTATGAAGCCTTTTGAGGGCTCACAAAGGACAAATTCTCTTCCTTAAATTGGATGAAGAACTCTAAGGGGTCACAGAGCAGCCACCAGTTAAGATATCCCTTGGAACCCTTCCGGGCCTTAAAAGCTTCTGTTTGAAGAAACTCTGGATCAGGAGGCCTCACAACTTAGCTTGGAACTACGTCGCCTAAAACACGATATAAGTATTGCCCACAAGATCATATGCTGCAACGTTCTACCTGTCAATGACTACTTCAGCTTCAATCACAACAACACAAGAGCACGCAACAGATTCAAACTTAATATTAACCGCTCCAAACTTGACTGTAAAAAATATGACTTCAGCAACCGAGTTGTCGAAGCGTGGAACTCATTACCTGACTCACTAGTAACAACCCCTAACCCCAAACATTTTCCCCTTAGACTATCCACAATTGACCTCTCCAGGTTCCTTAGAGGTCAGTAAGGGGCGTGCATAAGTGCACCAGTGTGCCTTCCGTCCCCTGTCCAATTGTCTCTCCTTATCTCATTTATCTTTTCTTCCTTTCAAATACAGTATGTTCACCTATATTTTTATATCTTTTCTTCTATTCTTTTCTTTACTTATATTATTACATATCTTTCTCTTCAATGTGTATTATGTATTGGACAAAATAAATAAATAAATAAATAAATAAATAAAAATAAATAAATAAAATTAAAATAAAATAAATAAATAAATAAATTCATGCGTCAGTTTGCTCCAAAGGTTGACTCCTTGGATAAGTCAGGAAGTTCTTCCTAACATCTAATTTGAATGTCCGTCCTTGTAGGTTCTGATTTTTGCCCGCTGGGACAACAGAGACTCTGTCCTCTCTTTGTTCCCTGCGATGACAATTCTCTCCAGGTACCTTAAATTTCTATCTTATCTCTGCTCAGTTATCTCTTCTAGTCATGTCCAGTTTATGGCATCTTGGATATCAACCTTGAATTATTCCTCAAAGGACTGGATTTCCAAATTACGTATCCCTTTGGTAGCTGCCACTTGCCTTAGAAATTATAGAAACATAGAAGACTGACGGCAGAAAAAGACCTCATGGTCCATCTAGTCTGCCTTTATACTATTTCCTGTATTTTATCTTACAATGGATATATGTTTATCCCAGGCATGTTTACATTCAGTTACTGTGGATTTACCAACCACGTCTGTGGAAGTTTGTTCCAAGGATCTACTACTCTTTCAGTAAAATAATATTTTCTCATGTTGCTTTTGATCTTTCCCCCAACTAACTTCAGATTGTGTCCCCTTGTTTTTGTGTTCACTTTCCTATTACTGTAAAAACACTTCCCTCCTGGACCTTATTTAACCCGTTGACATATTTAAATGTTTCCATCCCCCTTTCCCTTCTGTCCTCCAGACTATACAGATTGAGTTGATGAAGTCTTTCCTGATACATTTTATGCTTAAGACCTTCCACCATTCTTGTAGCCCGTCTTTGGACCCGTTCAATTTTGTCAATATCTTTTTGTAGGTGAGGTCTCCAGAACTGAACACAGTATTCCAAATGTGGTCTCACCAGCATTCTATATAGCGGGATCATAATCTCCCTCTTCCTGCTTGTTATACCTCTAGCTATGCAGCCAAGCATCCTACTTGTTTTCCCTACCGCCTGACTGCACTGTTCACCCATTTTGAGACTGTCAGAAATCACTACCCCTAAATCCTTTTCTTCTGAAGTTTTTGCTAACACAGAACTGCCAATACAATACTCAGATTGTGGATTCCTTTTCCCCAAGTGCATTATTAATGATAATAATAATTTATTAGATTTGTATGCCGCCCCTCTCCGAAGACTCATCAACAGCCTCATCAAGGAACCACCAAGAACATGAGCAGGGTAAGCCACTACTATGTTAAAAATAAGAGCAGACCCATATAATCACCCAGTCAGAATTTAAATTGCGCAAATGTGGAAAGAACCAATTCCATCCGAAAATCTAATCATTGAAAAAAATCTATAGATGCGCGGAAATGGATGAAATGACGAATGCAATCAAGGGAACAAGAACTAAAGAAACCAAAGAGAAATGGCAAAAATGGCACGAATGGATCTGTAATAAAAACAACGTAGTAATACATTGTACATACAAATGACTTGCAATTATACTTTGCTTTATTCTCTACTAATGTATTGGATTGTATATAGATTACTAAATACACAGAATTATGAAATGTAGTTACCAAATGCAATAGAGACGGAATATGACCTGTTCAAATAATAAAAATAAAAATAAGAGCAAACCCTACTGCCTTTGAGGACTGATGATAAGGTTAGCATGAAACATCTGCAAAAAAACCAACCAAGCTCAGAGAGCACCAAGAACCTTCCGCACTTCCACCCTGAGCTACAAAGATGTTAGGAAAAAGGTATCCTTTGCTCTCCAACTTCCCGGAAGTGGAGGACATGGCTGGCACAGAAACAGGAAGACTTCAGCTTTAGCAATGGCTGGAAATATTGGCAGAGATTTTTCCTTCCTTCCTTCCTTCCTTCCTTCCATCTATCTATCTTTCTCTTTCTTTCTCTCTCCCTCTATTTCTTTTCTTCTTTCCTTCCCCCTCCCTCCCTTCTTTCTCTCTCCCTCTATTTCTTTTCTTCTTTCCTTCTCTCTTCCTTCCTTTCTTCTCTCTCTATTTCTTCTTTCCTTCTTCCTTCCTTCTTTTTTTCTCTCTTTCATCAGGCTTTAGTAATGCACCCATTACAAATCGTACTCCGAGGCCTTCCTTTTCCCCAAGGAACAAATTTATTTAGATACATCATCTTAGCACAACTGGTGAAAAGCTTTTCACCCCAATATAAGTTTGAATTTTGATAGACAGACAGACAGACAGACAGACAGACAGACAGACAGACAGACAGACAGATTTATTCTCTGTGTGTGTCTCTCTCTGTGTCTGTCTCTCTCTCTCCCCTTTCCTTCTTTCCTTCCTTCCATCTTGTCCTCCTCTCTTCCTCTCTCCCCCTTTCTTTTGTTGGCAAAGAGGCACAGAAGAATGGTGAATAACCCTTTTCCATAACATTCATAAAACTGCTGCCTTTGCCAAGACAATCTGCAATGTGTTTGGGCTTAATCCTTTGGTGGGGAGCTGTATTAAAACCACTGCACGGAGGAATGAGTGTCCATGTGGTTTCTGTTTGTTTGTTTTTGAACTCCGGTTTTACGGGATTCCCCCCCCCTCTTTTTTAATCTAGGAGGGGTGGCGAAGGGGGTCGGTTCCTCTGCCAACCATCCTCTGACATGACATGCATTTATCTAATTAGCATTAAGTGGGGTCATCCTTTGTTTTTCTCATCTGACATTTTACCTAAGCTGAAGGTTTCAAGAGCTTCGCCTTTCCCTCCAACTCCCTTCCTTCAAACCGTGACAATTTTGAAGGTATTTGTGTATGTGTGTGTGTGTTGGTTTTTTAAAAAAAATTTTTAGCCTCGTTGGGGTAAGTTCTAAAGACAAGGCCTTCGAAAACAAGATCAGCAAAAGACATAAGCCCAAAGAAGATACGTTTCTTTGTTGTCGAAGTGCCGACACCCGAGGCTTTGTTCTGCCGACCGGAAATAAAATGGTATTTCAAAAAAGGGAGGACTTTTGGTAAGGCCATTATGATATGCACCACAACACGAATTGCAGACATCAATATGGTGGTCCTGGAAGTGAGTTTTTCTTGGCCTGCTGATTATCAAACCCAATTCTATATCATTTCACAAGACCAAAGATTTTTGAATGTAGGAAGAGGCAGTTTTTATACAGTGCTTCCATTTTAGTTGGCATCAGGGAAGTTTCTGGATGTTGTTTGATCAAGAAAATGGAGCCCCTCCTTTATGAAACCAGGTTGCAACACCTTGGTCTCTTCAGCCTTGAAAGACGGCGTTTAAGGGGTGACTTGATCAAAGTGTATAAAATCACGCATGGGATAGAAAAGGTGGATAGGGAAAAATTCTTTTCTCTATCACACAATACTAGGACGAGGGGGCCCTCCCTAAAGCTCATAGGTAAGAAAGCGAGGACAAATAAAGGGAAATATTTCTTCGCCCAGAGAGTCCTTGGTTTATGGAATTCACCTCCAGAAGAGGTCGTGACAGCTGTCAGCCTTGATAGCTTCAAGGCAGGATTAGACAGATTCATGGATGCCAAGTTTATCGGTGGTTATTGAAACGGATGTCCAAGTGCCGCCTCTATGTTGGTTGAGGTAGGCAGGATTCCCTTGGGTCCCATTTGTTGGGGGTCAAGGGAAAGGGTTTTGCCTTCTCTTTCTGCTCAAGATCCCCATGGACAATTGGTGGGCCACTGTGTGACACAGAATGCTGGACTCGATGGGCTTTGGCCTGATTCAGCATGGCTCTTCTTATGTTCTTATGTTCTTATGGTGAACCTTGCTGGGTTAACCCAAGAGCACTGATGGAAAGAAAATAGGATTTGTGGACTGTGGAGTCCCTGGCGATCTCTGAGCTTGGTTGTCAGGCTTGCAGATATTTCATTGCCTAACTAGGCCATAACATCAGTGCTACTGAGTGTGGTTTTCTGCCAAAAATCCTTGGTTTCCTCCCACCAAGGAGAGAACCACGGCCCCACCAACACTTGCATGGCAAGCTACTGTATATAAATGCTGACTAGCAGTGATCGCATTCCCTAGTTGGGCAATGAAACTCCTGCAAGGAAACAACCAAGCTCAGAAACCAGCAAGGACCTCGCAGTTCTCCTTCTCCTTCATTCTGCGAACCTCACTCTCTTCTGGTGATGTTACCTAGTGGGTTAGTGAAACCAACCAACTGCAAAACAACCCAACTCAGAGAGCACTAAGGACCTCACAGTCCAACCCTGAGCTACAACTAGAGTGGTCCCTCTACTTAAGAACTTAATTCGTTCCGTGACCAGGTTCTTAAGTAGAAAAGTTGGAAGAAAAAGCAATTTTTCCCATAGGAATCAATGTGAAAGCAAACAATGCGTGCGATTGGGGAAACCACAGGGAGGGTGGAGGCCCTGTTTCCTCCCTGGAGATTCCTAGAGAGGCCCCATGGAGGCTTCTCCCTGCCTTTTCCGGCCCTGTCTTCTCCCAGGAGATTCCTAGAGAGGCCCCAGGAGGCTTCTCCTCACCTTTTCCAGCTCTGTTTCCTCCCAAGTGATTCCTAGAGAGGCCCCATGGAAGCTTCTCCCTGACATTTCCGGACCTGTTTCCTCCCAGGAGATTCCTAGGGAGGCCCCCATGGAGACTGCTGGGAATCCAGATTGCATTCCACCACATTATCCTAATCAACTCCTTATGCGCAATGAACCTGAATTTCCTTGCTTCCATTCCAATAACTTAACCAGGATTATCACGATTCCCCCATGGCAATCCTTAGTAAAAGAAGACAAGGGGCCTAACTTTTTTAATCCTTTTAGAGCCTCAGCTCCAGCAAGGGAGGGGGCCAGATGAAAGACCTTGTGTTCAAGTCCAGCATCCTCAATGTTCCATACCTCACTGAAGCAAAAGTGCTGTTTTAAACTATCACTCCTCATGCCACCTAGGCAGTGGTGCATTGCCACGGTGCAAAAAGGATGTTGAGATTCTAGAAAAAGTGGAGAGAAGAGCAACAGAGACGATTAGGGGACTGGAGGCTAAAACATATGAAGAAAAGAAGGACCAGAGGAGACATGATAGCAGTATTCCAATATCTCAGAGGTTGCCACAATAAAGAGGGAGTCAAACTATTCTCCAAAGCACCTGAGGTTAGAACAAGAAGCAATGGGTGGAAACTAATCAAGGAGAGAAGCAACTTAGAACAAAGGAGAAATTTCCTGACGGTTAGCACAATTAGTCAGTGGAACAACTTGCCTCCAGAAATTGTGAATGTTCCACCACTGGAAGTTTTAAAGAAGATGTTGGATAACCATTTGTCTGAAGTGGTATAGGTTTCCTTGCAGGGGGTTGGACTAGAAGACCTCCAAGGTCCCTTCCAACTCTGTTATTCTTTCCATTCCATTTCCATTTTTTTCACTACCTGTTCTGTGGGCCTGGCTTGGTGGGCATGGCAGGGGAAGGACACTGCAAAATCCCCATTCCCACCCCGCTCTAGGGCCAGCCAGAGATAGTATTTGCTGATTCTCCAAATTACTCAAAATTTCCTCTACCGGTTCTCCAGAACCTGTCAGAACCTGCTGGATTTCGGCCCCGCACATCGGTCAAAACAAGCTTTTGCGAACGTCTGTGGCCTAAGGAAACTCAGGGCTCTGCGGAGACTTTTAAAAAGCTGTTCCTCATTTAAGAGGCTGCAAGCAATTACTGGGCGGGTCACGTTTATTGAATAAAACCATTTAAGCATTATGTTTACAAAGTCAAAGCAACATTAAAATCCAGTGAAAAACAATTATTTTTACAGGATACATCTGCAAGCAATCTGGAACGGACCTTTTATTATTATTTTTTTCCCTCTTGGATTGACTCCCTGCCCTCCTCCCCTCTCTTCCCCCCCCCCCACCCATTTTTCCTTGGTAAATTTATCCGTAAAGAGACTTTGTTGGTGGTGTGGAAAATGTCCACATCACAGCGATGAATTATTTTGGAAATGCTAAAATATCTTATTTTCAAGTATCTCGGGTTCTCCCAAAGCCAAAATAGCTGTGATTTCCTGACTAGTCAAAATTCTCTCCATCTTGGCAGAGCGCTACAGACCGATCAGGAAGAACTAGACAAATAGTTATTTTATTACTAAGTCTGTCAAATAAATCAGAATGTGACCAGGAACCTTTGCAAAGACACCCCCCGTGCCCCCTCTTCTGCTTGGCTGACAGTTTGGCTGTCAAAAAGAAGGAGAAAAGGTTGCACACACAAAGACAGATCTCTGGATGTGATTCTGCATAGCACAACGTTGTCGTTTTTCGAAGGATCCAAATGAAACCTCTTCCAAAATCACATTATCTTGGCTCTCTTCAAGATAATGGGGCAGGGCCGCCTGGCTCGGGTTTTATAACCGATTAAATTCAATCAAGCTTGTTATTTTTAAACTGGAAAATTTGGATAACACACTGGTGCAAAGTCATGCAGTTAAGAGCACTTTTTATTTTTAACGTTGCCAATTTAATTCGATTTCAGGGTTGACCTGCCTTGACGTTACATTCATCCTACTAGGGTTTCCTGACTATTATTTTCCCCTTCAAAAAGACAAAATAAAAGTGCAGCCTAAGTGCCAAAAATGACTAAAGTTGAACGCGATGGAGGCCACTCCGTGTCTCAAGGAGAACGCGCTGCATTTGCAAGATGTTCCAATGAAAATACAATAGAAGGATCTTTCACTCAAAGACAGACCGAGACACAAAGGAAATCTTGGCTTCTGATTAGGAGACCCCATCACAAAATCTAACCACCATTGCAAAAAATTGAAAACTACCATAGATTAGCATAAGCATTTAGACTTACAGTGTTCCCTCGATTTTTGCGGGGGATGCGTTCCGAGACCACCCGCGAAAGTCGAATTTCCGCGAAGTAGAGATGCGGAAGTAAATACACCATTTTTGGCTATGGACAGTATCCCAAGCCTTCCCTTAACACTTTAAACCTCTAAATTACCATTTCACATTCCCTTAACAACCATTTACTCACCATTATTACTGGTACTCACCATTGAACAAGGCACTTAGTGATCCTGATATTTATAAACATAATTATTTATTAACAATAATTATTTTTTTGTTATTTATCTGCAAAAATTATTAGTTTGGCGATGACGTATGATGTCATCGGGCGGGAAAAATCGTGGTATAGAAAAAAACCTGCAAAGTATTTTTTAATTAATATTTTTTGAAAAACCGTGGTATAGGCTATTCGTGAAGTTCGAACCCGCGAAAATTGAGGGAACACTGTATATACCGCTTCACAGTGCTTTACAGCCCTCTCCTAAGCAGTTTACAGAGAGCCAGCCTATTGCCCCCAACAAACTGGGTCCTCATTTTACCGACTCTATAAGGATGGAAAGCTGAGTCAATCTTGAGTCTACTGAGATTCGATCTGTCAAACTGCTGGCAGACGGTGACCAGCAGAAGTAGCCTGCAGCACTGAATTGGTATTGCCTGAATTGGTAGTTTTAATTGCTTCTTGACTGTTGGTCTAGTGTTAATCTTGGTGTTAATCTTTGCTAAAATGGGTGTGGATTGATGACCAGGAGGTGCTTTGGGCTTTGCTTTTTGATTATCTCTTTTGAATGGCATGTAGCCCCTGTTTATGTCTATGTGCCTGTTGATGGCTGCGTTTTTGCATATTTCATAAGGCAGGTTGCCTGGGCTTAGAAGACCGGCTCACTATGTCTTGGTATTATGTGAACTGAGCCAACCTGGTTTGTTAATGAAACTTAAAAACAAACTGTTTTTATGTGACACGGGAATATGAACTGTGGGGTCCTTAGTGCCCTCTGAGCTTGTTGGTTTTCTTCTGGACATTTCATTACCAGATATTACCTGGGCTTGCAAAGAGAAGGAGGAAAACTATGGGGTGCTCAATGAACTTGGTTGTTTTCTTGCAGACCTTTCATTATCCAACTAGGTAATGTCATCAGTGCTAGAAGGAAGGAGGAGGAGGAAACTGAGGGGTCCTTGGTGCTATCTGACCTTAGTTGTTTCCTTTCAGACATTTCATGACCCAACTAGGGAACTAGATGATAATAATAATAATAATAATAATAATAATAATAATAATAATAATTTATTAGATTTGTATGCTGCCCCTGTCCCGAGTTGTTGTTGGTTCCTTAGTTAGGCTATTTTTTTAACTACTTGATTGTTTGCCTGAATTGGCAGTTTTGAGTGGGGTGTTATTTGCTTCTTGACTGTTGGTCTAGTGTTAATCTTGGTGTTAATCTTTGTTAAGATGGAGTGTGGATTGATGACCAGGAGGAGGTGCTTTGGCCTTTGCTTTTTGACTGTCTCTTTTGAATGGCATGTAGTTCCTGTTTATGTCTATGTGCCTGTTGATGGCCGATTTGCCTGAACTCCAAGCGTCCAGGAATTCTCTAGTGTTTTTGGACTTGGTCTACAATGCCCAAAGCTTCCCAGTTGAAATGATGGCAATTTCTCTGTGTTGTGCAATTAGCAAGTTTTTCTCAAGTCTTGGATGTGTTCTGCTGGTCTGCTTGTCTGTCCTACATAAGTGGTTGTTACAATCCTATCATAATCCTACATGATGTAGAAGACCCCTGTTTTTTTTTACTTCTTCTGGGCTAATGGGTCTTTTGGTTTATTTAAGGCCTTTTGGAGAGCTTTCGTTGGTTTGCTGGGGTGGCGCAGTGATAAGAGTGCAGCACTGAAGCTACTTCAGCTAACTGCTACCGTAGCTCTAGTTCAGCAGTTCAAATCTCACCACCGGCTCAAGGTTGACTCAGCCTTCCATCCTTCCGAGGTGGGTAAAACAAGAACCCAGATTGTTGGTGGGGCAAGAGGCTGATTCTGTAAAGCACTATGAAGCGGTCTGTAAGTCTAAACGCTATTGCTATTTGTGTGCCATGGTGACGCTGGGTGGTTGTAATAGGTTGGTTGGGTTTGAGGTATTTTTGAGTGTTATTTATTTATGTATGTATGTATGTATGTATGTATGTATGTATGTATGTATGTATGTATGTATGTATGGATTGATTGATTGGATTTGTATGCCGCCCCTCTCCGGAGACTTGGGGTGGCTAACAGCAACAATAAAGCAGTGTACAATAGTAGTCTGATGTTAGAAACAATTTAAAAAAAACCATTAATATAAAAAAACCAAGCATACATACATACATACCATGCATAGAATTGTAAAGGCCTAGGGGGAAGAGGGTCTCAATTCCCCCATGCCTGACGGCAGAGGTGGGTTTTAAGCAGCTTGCGAAAGGCAAGGAGGGTGGGGGCAATTCTAATCTCTGGGGGGAGTTGGTTCCAGAGGGCCGGGGCTGCCACAGAGAAGGCTCTTCCCCTGGGTCCCACCAAGCGACATTCTTTAGTTGACGGTACCCAGAGAAGACCCACTCTGTGGGACCTAATCAGCCGCTGGGATTCGTGCAGCAGAAGGCGGTCCCTGAGATAATCTGGTCCGGTGCCATGAAGGGCTTTATAGGTCATAACCTATAGGTTTATAGGTTATCCTTTTCCGCCGCTTGTGTTGGTTGTGCTGTGGTGGGCTCAGGGCCCCTGGATGACGAATGGTGACTAAGAACTTGTGTCAAACTTTCTTGTTAAGCTATCCCAAGTAGGAGATGCGGATAGCCTCCAGAATCTGTAAACATCATGTTATCACGAGAGGCCTGGCCTCCATCACGGTGATTAGCGGCACTACACACAGAGAATAAAGCGTAGTGTGTTCTAAAATAAATGGATGTTGTTCACAGGAACGCAGAGAAAAGTCCTGCTCCTTAAATCTGCTATCCGCTCGCCATTAATCCGTCTCCGATTCTAAGAATGCTATCTCCATGGAGCACAATTTACATCCCTTCAGTGTTCCATACAGAAGCCAACAAACTGTGGGTGATAAGCCAATTAATAGAGCACAGGGAAGAGTCCTTGACTTACAGCCACAACAATGGGCCCAAGATTTTGCTGTTGTTGTTTGTTGCAAAGTGAGACAAGTTGCTCAGTGAGCTTTGAGCCATTTTACGCCTTTTGCTGCTACATTTGTTAAATTAGCAACTGTTGTGGTTAGCTCTGCCCTGCTCCTGCCCCAAGGACTGTGGATGTGGGGGAGACATCCATATGCTGCAGGCCTGTTTTGCCCCCGGTGGAAACTACTGATGAAGGCTCCTCTGACCAAGAAGACATGAGTGACAGGGAGGAGGAGAGTGTGGCAGACAGCTCAGAAGGAGATCAATTATCTAGTTCCTCCTTGGATTCAGAACAAGAGTTAATGATACAGCCACGCATGCGGAGAGCAATGCATAGGCAACAACAACTGAGAGATTATTATCAAAGAAAATGAGGCAACCTGTGGTTGGGTGGGGCTGTGGTAATTAGTGAGGCTGCTATAAATAACAGCCTGTGGGTTTGGCCATTGTGGAGGATTATCTGATCGTTGTGTTTCGTGACTGCTTTACTGACTTTGACTTTTTGTGTGCTGCTTTTTCCCCGCTTTGAAACTAAACCAGAGCAAAGTGTGTTTCACTTTGTGAAAGAAGAAGGACTGTGAATTGCCTCACAGCTGCAAGATAAGTATCACAGAACTGATAAGGGACTTGTACAAATTACCAGTTTGTTTGGAGACGAGTGCTCTTTGCTATACCAAAAGAGGGCTTAGTTTAAGTGAATTTGCAGTATAAAGAACATTGTTTTGAATTTTCAAACGTGTGTGTGTCTGAAATTTGTACCTGTGAATTTTTGGGAGGATTCTACCAGACAGCCCGACAGAACAGCAACATGCTTGTCAAAGGAATTTGGCTTCCCAATTGATATTGCTGGTCCGATAGTCCTAAGAAATGACCACATGGCTCCAGGACACCACAAACCATCATAAATATGAGTCAGGTGTCCGAATTTTGGTCACATAGCAATAGCATTTAGACTTATATACCACTCCATAGTGCTTTTACAACCCCCTCTAAGCGGTTTACACAGTCAGCCTCTTGCCCTCAACAATCTGGGTCCTCATTTTACCCACCTCGGAAGGAGGGAAGGCTGAGTCAACCTTGAGCCGGTGGTGAGATTTGAACTGCTGAACGACAGCTAGCAGTTAGCTGAAGTAGCCTGCAGCGCTGCACGCTAACCACTGTGCCACCCTGTCTCTTTACATGACTATGGGGATGCTGCAATGGTCGTTAAGTGTGGAAAAATGGTCGTAAGTCACTTCTTTCAGTGCCGTGGTAACTTTGAATGGTCGCTAAAGCAAACTGTTATTAATTGAGGACTAACTGCATCCCTGTGGACAATACTTCTAAATTATTACTAGGTCCAGTCAAGGATGTTGAACAACAAGGCGCTATTCAATGGGGCAGTGCTCTGTCCATCACAAGACTGAAATCCTGTCACTCACCGTAGAAAACAGCAGTCACTTAACATCTGCCCAGTTTAACCCTGAGAGTGCCTGGAGACAGGAAGTGTCCAAGCCAAGGTCACTTCTTACGGCATGCTTATGAGTAATTCCTCAGCTAAACCATCTGGTTTCGACCCATTTTGTTCTGTCTGCTCAAAATGGAACAGAACTAGATGTGATCCTGGAAAAAGCATCTCTGGCCTGGGTAAATGGAGATGGAAGGACTCGACTTGTGGCGACTGTGGTCCTCATATGGAGACTAGATGCCCTTTCTGACCCCGACACGGAGTTTGCAGCAGATTTTTTTTTTCTTTTGAGCTCTAGAAACATAGAAGACTGACAGCAGAAAAAGACCTCATGGTCCATCTAGTCTGCCCTTATACTCTTTCCTGTATTTTATCTTACAATGGATATATGTTTATCCCAGGCATGTTTAAATTCAGTTCCTGTGGATTTACCAACCACGTCTGCTGGAAGTTTGTTCCAAGGATCTACTACTCTTTCAGTGAAATAATATTTTCTCACGTTGCTTTTGATCTTCCCCCCAACCTCAGATTGTTCCCCCTTGTTCTTGTGTTCACTTTCCTATTAAAAACACTTCCCTCCTGAACCTTATTGAACCCTTTAACATATTTAAATGTTTCGATCATGTCCCCCCTTTCCCTTCTGTCCCCCAGACTATACAGGTTGAGTTCATTAAGTCTTTCCTGATACGTTTTATGCTTAAGACCTTCTAGGGGGAAACATCTGCCCCTACCTGGGATTGAACTCTCCACCTTCTGAATGGGAGGTGAGTGACTTCACCGCTAGGCCACCACGCCACTGACCTCTGAGTTACAAACCTTGATGATTCAAATACCACCTAACTCCAAGTGAATAGGGGAAGAAGAGGCCAGAACCTGGGAAGGTTCTTGGCGATTCATAAAACAGGTCTCATCCCACTGAAAGACCGCAAATGCATTTCAGACCCAGGACTGGAGAGGGAGGGAGGGAGAAAAAGAGAGAGAAATTGAAAGAGAGATTGAAAGAGAGAGGAAAAAAAGAGATGGAGGGAGGGAGGAGAAAGGGGGAGGGAGAGAGAGGAAAAGAGAAACAGAGAGATGGAGGAAAGGAAGGAGGGAAAGAAATTAAAAGGGAGAGAAGACAGAGAGAAAGAAAGAAAGAAAGATGAAGGGAGGAAGGAGAGGGAGGGAAAGAGAAACAGATTTAAAGGAAGAGAAATTGAGAAAGAGAGAGGGGGGAATGAGAGAGACAGAAAGAATGAGAGAGATATGGAAGGCAAGAAAAGGAGGAGGGGCAGGAGAAGGAGGGAGATAAAGAGGAACAAAGAAGAGAGAGAAATTGAGAGAAAGAGAAATGTAGGGAGGGAGGAGGAGGGGAGAAGGAGGGAAGGAGAAACAGATTAAAAAGAAATTTAGAGAGATAGGGAGAAACAGAGAGAGACAGAGATAGAGGGAGGGAGAAGGAGGACAGAGAAGGAAGGAGGTAGGGAGGGAGAGAGGGAGAAAGAGAGAGGGAGAAAGAGAGAGGGAGAAAGAGAGAGAGAGAGAGAGAAAGAGAGAGAGAGAGAGAGACCACTTGCCCTGTCACTTGCAGAATTACAACCTCAATAAAATCTCATTGACTTTCGCTACCTGCTCTATGGCTTGCATTACGCTCTGCTAATTATACAGCTGTTACTTTGGGCAATAAAGAAAAAGAGGATCGATGCCAACCGTGGTTGCTTTCTTAAAAGAAAAAGAAAAAAAAAAGAGCGGCCCATAAACAAAGCTGCTCGGGAACTCTTCCAGCTGCATTTTTTATGTTTATGAGCTAGTTTAACATGACAGGAAAGTAGAACCGAGATAAAACGGAAAACCCACAAGGCCACGTAGAGCCATCTTGGTGCCAATGAAACGAAGGTGTTATTTTTTTATTTTATTTTTTAATCCATGGCTTCCTGGGAGCCAGGTTGCCTTAGCTGACACATAGTGCTAAATCGTAAAAGTGGGCCGGTGCACCCCATAGCTACGATTCCTGCACTGCGGTTGAGAGAATCTACTAAGGGTTCTTCTGGAAGGGAAGTCAGATAGGAGGGAACAGTTCAGAGAAGAGGAGGGGATTAGAGCAGTGTTTCCCAACCTTGGCAACTTGAAGATATCTGGACTTTGTTGTGATTCAGCCTGAGGCTGCTCAGGGACCAGCTGTGTTTCTGCTGGCTCCATGCCTGGAGGAGGAGGACATCGAAGAGGAGGGGGCTAAACAGTCGGACGGGGGAGAGGAAAGTAGTCAGGAATGGGACGGAGAACAGCATGAGAGGCCCGGGGGTGGGGGCTCTCCCCAGCCAGTAGCTTGGAGTCATTAGGTGATGACACACAAGCTGTCACTGACATGCCACAGAGACATTCAGATCAAAGAAAGGAGCAATTAAAGAAGCATTATCAGCACTGAATTAGGAACAGCTGGGCTTGGGTGTGGTCCTCCTTAGCAGGGTTTAAAAGGCAGGCAAGCCCTTGAAGCCATGTGGAGTGTTATCAATTGGAGTTACGGTCCTGCTTTGTTCTTGTCGTCTCTGTTCCTGGCCTGTGGCCCAACAGTTTGGAAGACCCGTGGGAGGTGTAGGTCTGCTATCTACAGCCTCGTCTTGGCAGCAAGAATCCTGTATTGCTGCATGGACTTTTGCCTTCGTGGATATATCTGGATACAGCGTTTTCCTGTTTGTAAGGACATTTTCTGTTACCTGTGTCTTTCTTGAATTTTATAAACTGCCTTTGCCTTTTACCGGTGTGTCTGGCTTCTCTTTTTGGGTTGGTCTTGGCTTCTGGAGTGACCCAGACAGAACAGACTTCAACTCCCAGAATTCCCCAGCCAGCATTCGCTGGCTGGGGAATTCTGGGAGTTGAAGTCCAAATATCTTCAAGTTGCCAAGGTTGGGAAACACTGGATTAGAGGACTGGAGGTTAAAACATATGAAGAACGGTTGCAGGAATTGGGAGTGAAAAGAAGGACTAAGGGCTGACGTGATAGACATCTTCCAATATTTCAGGGGCTGCCACAAATAAGGGCTACTGATCAGCATTAACAAGTTGACAAGGCTAGGGCAGTCAACCTAATGTTGTCCAGATTTCTGCTCTGCAACTCACCATTTTTTTTGCTGACTGCCAAGGTGATTGTGATTCAGCAGAGTTGAGTTCCAAAGCATTTGTTCACAGCCTCCCAGTTTGGCAGTTCAAGACTCACCAGGCTCAAGGTTGACTCAACCTTCCATCCTTCCAAGGTCAGTAAAATGGAGGCAAGAGGCTGACTGTAAACCACTGAGGGAGGGCTGTAAAGCCCTATGCAGAGGTATAAAAGTATAAAAGCTTACCCAGGTATGCCCATGTTTCACCATCACTCCGCAGTCTGCATTGGCTGCCGATCAGTTTCCGGTCACAATTCAAAGTGTTGGTTATGACCTTTAAAGCCCTTCATGGCATCGGACCAGAATATCTCCGAGACCGCCTCCTGCCGCACGAATCCCAGCGACCGATTAGGTCCCACAGAGTGGGCCTCCTCCGGGTCCCGTCAACTAAACAATGTCGGTTGGTGGGCCCCAGGGGGAGAGCCTTCTCTGTGGCGGCACCGACTCTCTGGAACCAACTCCCCCCAGAGATCAGAACTGCCCCTACTCTTCCTGCCTTCCGTAAACTCCTCAAAACCCACCTTTGCCGTCAGGCATGGGGGAACTAAACATCTCCCCCTGGGCACATTTAATTTATACATGGTATGCCTGTGTGTGTGTCTGTTAGTATATGGGGTTTTTTAAATCTTTAAATATTTTAATTAATTGAATTATTTATGATTTGTTTTACACTTGTTGTGAGCCGCCCCGAGTCTTCGGAGAGGGGCGGCATACAAATCCAAATAATAAATAATAAATAAATAAATAAATAAAAGTGATATTAAGAACAGCTGCGAGAGCAATCATGGGCTTTCCCAAATATGCGCCTTAGAACAAGGACAGAAACACCAGCCTGAAGATGACGAGTGAGACCTCGTCGAAACGTCGCCAGAAATTTCCAAATCCTACACGGGAAGAAACCCGAATATACCAAGACCGTCATACCTGTACCCGTGAAAATCTACGAAAACAAATATATATATATATATATATATATATATATATATATATATATATATATATATATATCCCTGATGAAAACAAAAAGAGCAAGTAAGATAATGATTTACCAAATGAGTTGAATGTCTAAAAAAATCAATTTTTTTCTTTCTTTTTCAATTAAAAATGTTACTGAATCTAACGAAAATTTACATAGTTTCGGAAGAATATAGATACTGATCCTGTACACGCCTTTATTTTAATATATAGGTTTCTTTTTGTGTGGTGCGTGTGTTTCTTATGTAATGTTTTATGTATTCTATGTACCTTGTATTATATTTGTAAATAAACTTTTTTTTTTTTAAAAAAAATCTATTCTATTCTATTCTGTTCTATTCTATTGTTTCCCTGCCTCTCCCTCGGGTGAACAAAGACTGGGCCAATTCTGCTTCTTGAATCTCCAGATCTCCCCACCCCAGCAGTGATAAAACAAGTCCCACAGATTGACAGGCGGTGTGTCTTTGGGCTGGCTTCTTAAAGGTGCTCCCTGCTCTTTTTTTTTTTTTTTGAGAGAGAGAGAGATGGCAGAAGCTCTTGCAAGTAATGTCTTTAAAATTCTCTTTCTTAAGACTTAATATTTCACCCTGACAGTGGGGGAAAGGAATTAGAAGTGCCAGCAGCTATCCGGATAGATATTGAAGCTCCTTCCCTCCACTCCCTTCTCTCTTCTCCCCTCCTCTAACTCCCCTCTCCTGCCACGTCCCCTTGGCTTCAGAGAATATTTTCCCCTCAAATTGGTTTTAAATTAAAGGAGGTGATGAAGGCAATGTGCAGCCTCAGCATTTTCCCAGGTGCACTTAATCTAATTTCATTAAGGAGATCAGAACCGGTGATTGCTACAGTCGAAAACATTAAGTCTGTCCGTTTTTTCCTCCCCTTTTTTGGTATAAAAAACCATTAGCTCTGTCAAAGGATCGGCGGGTGGGCTGTTTATTATTAGAGATGAAAGCCCATTTTGCTCCCCCAATAAACTGTCAGGAACAGTAAGCCACATATTAAGTCAACCACTGCCAAAGATTCAGGGCAACAAGCATCTCAAGACTGCCTTTGACACGGGAGTTGCCTCCAGAACTTGTGGATACGACAAAGAAGGGGTCAGAGAACCATTTGTTGGGAGTGGTACAAGGATGACAGAAATTAGGTTTTGAGAAGGCAGCATTAGATGAGCAGCATATGTTGTGGTTAGCTCTGGCCCAGCTCCCGCCCCAAGGACTGTGGATGTGGGGGAGACATCCACATGCTGCAGGCCTGTTTTGCCCCCCCGTGGAATCTGCTGATGAAGGCTCCTCTGACCAAGAAGACATGAGTGACAGGGAGGAGGAGAGTGGGGCAGACAGCTCAGAAGGAGATCAATTATCTAGCTCCTCCTTGGATTCGGAACAAGAGTTAATGATACAGCCACACATGCGGAGAGCGATGCATAGGCAGCAACAACTGAGAGATTATTATCAAAGAAAATGAGGCCACCCGTGGTTGGGTGGGGCTGTGGTCATTAGTGGGGCTGCTATAAATAAATGGGTTTGGCCATTGTGGAGGATTATCTGATCGTTGTGTTTCGTGACTGCTTTGCTGACTTTGATCTTTGTGTGCTGATTTTCCCCCGCTTTGAAACTAAACCAGAGCAAAGTGTGTGTCACTTTGTGAAAGAAGAAGGACTGTGAATTGCCTCACGGCTGCAAACTAAGTATCACAGAACTGTACAAATTACCAGTTTGTACAAATTACCAGATTGTTTGGAGACGAGTGCTCTTTGCTATATCAAAATTTTCATTATAAAGAACATTGTTTTGAATTTTCAAACATGTGTGTGTCTGAAATTTGTACCTGTGAATTTTCGGGAGGAGTCTACCAGAGAGCCCGACAGAACAAGCATACAGTATATCTAAAATAAAAAGACGCGTGTATGGAAACAATCCAAATTACAAATTTAGAAGAGACACCGACAGTTTTAAAGTGTACGGGAACAAGCGATCAGTCTGTTAAACAAGAGATGAATTGGGATGATAATCAATCCCACAATTGTGATTTTCAACCTTCTCAGCTGGCTTCCCGCAATCGAGGAAGGTGGATTTACTTAGTGACCATGAGATTCACTTATTTTTTCTTTTATGACCATGGTAATGACAGTTGCAAAATCGGGTCCAATCCTGTGGTGACTTGACTTACGACCACCACCCAATTTTGGCTGTAAATTGAGGGCGACCTGGAGAGCCCTTCTAACTCCCTGCCGCACCCTACATCTCACACATTCAGGTACAGTGGTACCTCTACTTATGAACTTAATTCGTTCCGTGACCAGGTTCTTAAGTAGAAAAGTTTTGAAGAAGAAGCAATTTTTCCCATAGGAATCAATGTAACAGCAAATAACGTGTGCGATTGGGGAAACCACAGGGAGAGTGGAGGCCCTGTTATCCCAGAAGATTCCTAGAGAGGCCCCACAGAGGCTTCTCCCCACCTTTTCCGGCGACGTTTGCTCCCAGGAGATTCCTAGAGAGGCCCTACGGAGGCTTCTCCCTACCTTTCCTGGCCCTGTTTCCTCCCAGAAGATTCCTAGAGGCCCCATGGAGCCTTCTCCCTGCCTTTTCCGGTTACAGTTTCAGAGGCTCAGTTTTGTAAGTGGAAATGGTTCTTGAGAAAAGGCCAAAAAATCTTGAACACCCGGTTCTTATCTAGAAAAGTTCGTAAGTAGAGGCATTCTTAGGTAGAGGTACCACTGTATTAGCAAAATATCAAAGGGATAATCAGGAGAAATCACTCATCCCCTCGTTTTGGGCAACTTTACTTTTGCCTCTGATTTTTATTCATCCATCCATCCATCCATCTATCCATCGATCCATCGATTTATTTTGGACAGGATGTCGTTTAGCCAAGCAGATTAATCTGTTCCCCCACCCCATTTCCTAGAAATGCTAAAGCAGGTAAAAGACAATAAGAGGAACTGTTGATGTTTTATATTACGCCATTATGTTAATGTTCACTAAAGTATGCCGTGAGCGCTCTCATTACATGTGTATAAACCAATTCTCTGTGGTGTTATTCCTGTGCTAAATGCTATAACTACATAAATCTTGAATTAATGGAGACTTTATAGTTGTTAAAAAATGAAGGGTAATTGCTATCTGTTAATGCTGTTGGAGCGAGCAAAGGAAATACATCTAACTATATACTGTATATATATATATATATATTCAGAGGTCTGTGGGCTGATGGGACATGGCCACTTTTAGGGGTGCCATGTAATCAAAAAAGAAAGTTCAACATTGCCCCAAGTCCCTCGGTCTTCATAATAATAATAATAATAATAATAATAATAATAATAATAATAATAATAATAATAATAATTTATTAGATTTGTATGCCGCCCCTCTCCGAAGACTCGGGGTGGCTCACAACAATAATAAAAACAATATTATAGCAGAACAAATCTAATATTAAAAAGCATATAAAACCCTATCATATTTAAAAAAGCCAAACAACACATTCATACCAAACATAAAACAAAATATAAAAAAGCCTGGGGGAAAGGTGTCTCAACTCCCCCATGCCTGGCGGTATAAGTGAGTCTTGAGTAGTTTACGAAAGACAGGGAGGGTGGGGGCAGTTCTAATCTCCGGGGGGGAGTTGATTCCAGAGGGCCGGGGCCGCCACAAAGAAGGCTCTTCCCTGGGGCCCGCCAAACGACATTGTTTAGTCAACAGGACCTGGAGAAGGCCAACTCTGTGGGACCTTATCGGTTGCTGGGATTTGTGCGGTAGCAGGCGGTTCTGGAGGTATTCTGGTCCAATGCCATAAGGGCAATGGATTGATAACTGATGGGGTTCTGCAGGTAGTCCTCAACCTACGACCACAACGGACTCCAAAATTTCTGCTGCTAAGCGAGACAATTGTAACTTGGAATGGTCAGTAAATGAACTGTACTTGTAAATTGAGATTAGTATCCAAAATATTTGAAAGGGAAAAAGGCTGAAGAGGGTGGGATAGTAAATTTCAGGGGTGGCGATAATAAATTTGGAGGGTGTATTGTTTTTTCCCTTCTTCCTAAGAAATAGAGAAGGAAGAATACAGGAAAATTTTCTGCGGATCTAAGTTTCAAGGGAATAGTAAGATTTTCCCCCCCAAATCAAATCCAACTTTCATTTTCCTTTTCTCTCAAAGCAAAAGAGGGAAACTAGAATCCCAGAGGGTACAGCTGTTGGAAATCTGATGTTCAGCTGGAATGCAATCCAAAGGCCATCATTATCAAGATGTGGTCTGATGTTTGGTGGGGTTCTCTAAAAGCGGTGAGATCATCCGCCCAAAATATGTTGGGTTATGGGGGAAAAAGGGGGATTTGCAAAGCAAAACAAAGGTTGCCTTGGTTATGGGCTACTTGAGACTCTCCCAAGCTTGTATTGGTCTTCTTTCAAAATTATAGAATCATAGAAGACTGACGGCAGAAAAAGACCTCATGGTCCATCTAGTCTGCCCTTATACTATTTCCTGTATTTTATCTTACAATGGATATATGTTTATCCCAGGCATGTTTAAATTCAGTTCCTGTGGATTTACCAATCACGTCTGCTGGAAGTTTGTTCCAAGCATCTACTACTCTTTCAGTAAAATAATATTTTCTCATGTTGCTTTTGATCTTTCCCCCAACTAACTTCAGATTGTGTCCCCTTGTTCTTGTGTTCCCTTTCCTATTAAAAACACTTCCCTCCTGGACCTTATTTAACCCTTGAACATATTTAAATGTTTCAATCATGTCCCCCCTTTTCCTTCTGTCCTCCAGACTATACAGATTGAGTTCATGAAGTCTTTCCTGATACGTTTTATGCTTAAGACCTTCCACCATTCTTGTAGCCCGTCTTTGGACACGTTCAATTTTCATTCTCAAATATCACCTATATGAAGTGGAGACATATAACCCTCAATTCCCTTCTCCTGGAACTAAGGAGAAATTTCCTGACAGTTAATCAGTGGGACGGTTTGTCTCCAGAAGTTGCGGATGACCCAACACTGGAGGTTTTTAAGAAGAGACTGGACAGTCCCTTGTTTGGAATGGTAGAGGTTTTCCTAGTGGAGCAGGAGGCTTGACTATAAGACCTCCAAGGCCCCTTCCAACTCTGTTATTCTGTTTAAAACGAAAATAACTGAGGTCCACCTTGTTCCCTTCTTAGTCCCTTTCCATGGGTCTCAGACAAGGCGGACAAAAAAGCAATATTCCTCAACACACACACAAACACACACACACACAGCCAGATTCAGCAACTTGGGTGGCTCAGCAATTTCTGTGGTCTTGGACATCCCATCCAAGCAAGTCATTGAAGGCTTCCCCTTGAGATGACAGATTAAGGTCACCTCATTTTCCAAAGCTTTTAACGGATGATTGGTGCTGCTTGGTGCTTTTATCGCTCTGTTTATTTAAACTTCCTCTCCGGCAGATCTTCTTGTATATATTTGTTCTTCTTGTGCTTTTAACTGAGTTACAAGACACTTCCCACCTATTTGTTTTAGGCGTTTCTTAGTCCAGCTTTCAATCTGTGGCTTTGAGAGCAGCTTGGCCGGTAAGCATAAACCAGCCCAAAGACAATATGTGAAATAACGAAAGGAAAGACACAACACAGCAGTGCCAAAAAGACATTTAAAAGCTGTTAACCTAATTTTGCGAAGCTTTTTTCTCCGGTAACAATGTACAGTGATACGTCGTCTTACAAACGCCTCATCATACAAACTTTTCGAGATACAAACCCGGGGTTTAAGATTTTTTTGCCTCTTCTTACAAACTGTTTTCACCTTACAAACCCACCGCCGCCGCTGGGATGCCCCACCTCCAGACTTCCTTTGCCAGCGAAGCACCCATTTTTGCGCTGCTGGGATTCCCCTGAGGCTCCCCTCCATGGGAAACCCCACCTCCGGACTTCCGTGTTTTTGTGATGCTGCAGGGCAATCCCAGCAGGGGAATCCAGCAGCGCAAAAACAGGCACTTCGCTGGCAATGGAATTCCAGAGGTGGGGTTTCCCATGGAGGGGAGCCTCAGGGGAATCCCAGCAGCGCAAAAACAGACGCTTCAGCTGGCAAAAGGGGTGAATTTTGGGCTTGCACGCATTAATCGCTTTTCCATTGATTCCTATGGGAAACATTGTTTCGTCTTACAAACTTTTCACCTTAAGAACCTCGTCCCGGAACCAATTAAGTTTGTAAGACAAGGTATCACTGTACTGCTAACTAGGGCATACAAAACCTTTGCCAGACCAATTCTCGAATACAGTTCATCGGCCTGGGATCCACACTGTATATCAGGCATTAAGTAACACTATTGAACAGGTCCAGAAGTATTTCACGAGAAGAGTACTCCACTCCTCTGCTTACAATAGAATACCTTATGCCACTAGGCTTGAAATTTTGGGCTTGGGCAACCTTGAACTTCGCCGGTTAAGTATACAAAATTGTCTGCTACAATGTCCTATCTTTTAATGTTGTGAACTCCAACACTCTGGACATTTTTAAGAGAAGATTGAACTGCCACTTGACTGGTGTGCTATAAGGTTCCTGCTTGGGCAGGGGGTTGAACTTGATGACCTTCATGGTCCCTTTCAACTCTATCTATCTATCTATCTATCTATCTATCTATCTATCTATCTATCTATCTATCTATCAATCAATCATGACTACTTCAGCTTCAACCACAATAATACATGGGCTAACAATAGATGCAAACTTAAGGTAAACCAGTCCAAACTCAATTGTAAAAAATATGACTTCAGCAATAGAGTGATCAATACCTGCAGTGCTCTACCTGACTCCATTGTTACTTCCTCAAACCCCCATAGTTTTAACCTTAAACTGTGCACCGTGGACCTCACCCTATTCCTTCCCGCTCCCAACAAATTTAATTTGTTTTGGGTCTTTCAACATCTCCTATCGTGAGCATTTCTTTTCTGGCTTTCATACATCCATGCAATATTCTTAACAATATTTTTTTTTTTAAATAATTACCTTCCGTTATCATTTCATTTTCTCACATTTCTTTTCCTCTTAATATCTCTCTTTACCACCACCACCCCTTATTTTATCCTTATTTTAATTCAAGCAAACAAAGATGTGGTCATTTCCCAACTTATATATTTCTATATTTTGTACCTGGCCACGTGTTGCTGTGGCTCGGTCTAGTTTTGTCCAGTTTGCCAACATTAGAACATGCCACATATAATTGTCCATGTGAGAAGGAATCCGCGTGTCGATCTAAACTGCACACGCGCATTCGAATGCAGCGTTGTGTCAAAATTTCTAAGCCATCGGTGTAACGTCTATATAATAGTAGGTATATAAAAGTATGTGCAGATTTGAATGCAACGTTGTGTCAAAATTTCAAAGCAATCGGTAAAGAATGTCCTGTTTTAAACACCTGTATGTTTTTACCTGCCACAGGTACAACATCTATATAATACAGGTATATAAAAAGACATGCATATTCGAATGCAACATTGTGTCAAAATTTCAAAGCAATCGGTGAAGAACTTTTGGAGATTTAAGATTTTGAACAAACAAACATTTACATTTTTATTTATATAGATTAGGATGTTTTACTTTTATGTAACAAGAAAAGCCATCCTTACCAGGAGAGGGTGTGGATGCTGTCAAACTACAGATGGCTACAAAAATTATCTTTAATCCCTGTTAAACTAGGATTGGTTTCTCGAATTGTCCCACTGGAGTTTATTCCAGGTACTCCAGACAGTCCTCGATTTACGAATACCACTGAAGCCAACATTTCCATTTGCTAAACAGGGCAGTTTGTTAAGTGAGCATTGCCCTGTTATACAACATTTCTTGCTGTGGTTGGTAAGTGAATCACAGCAGTTATTTAAGTTAGTAACACTTAACTTCGTAAATGAATATGGCTTTCCCATTGCTTGTGACAAGGTTAAAAAAGGCTATTACATGACCTCGGGACACCGCAAATGGTCATAAATATTTATTATTATTTGTATTTATTTATTATTTGTACAGTGGTCCCCCGATTATCGCAAGGGTTCCATTCCAGGACCCCTCGCGATGATCGGTTTTTCGCGAAGTAGCGGTGCGGAAGTAAAAACACCATCTGCGCATGCGCAGATGGTGTTTTTACTATCGCCGCAGCAGCGAGGAGCCGAAGATTGGGGTTTCCCCGCCGCCCATGCAAACTCCTCGCTGCTGCCGCGCCTGCCGCTTGTCCGCCCGCCGCTTGTCCACCGCCTGCCTGCCCGCGCACCCGCCCTTCGCCCGCCCACGCCGTTCGCTCGCGCCGCTTCCCAGCTGGGAAGCGGCGCTGGGGGTCTTACCGGCCGCCCACTCCTCGCTGCTGCCGCGCCCGCCCTTCACCCGCCCACGCCGTTCACTCACGCCGCTTCCCAGCTGGGAAGCGGCGCTGGGGTCTTACCGGCTGCCCACGCAAAGGGGAAACCCCGGCTCCTCGCTGATGCCCGCCGCTCGCCCTCCCGCCAGCAAGAGGGGGAAGACCCAGGGAAGCCGCCCAGCAGCTGATCTGCCCGTCGGGGAACGCAAACTCCACCATCTATGCATGCGTGGCCATAGAAAAAAAGGGCACGCATGCGCAGATGGTGTTTTTTACTTCCGGGTTGAAAAATCACGATATAGCGTTTAGCGCACATCGAGATCGCGAAACTCGGGGGATCACTGTATTTATATGCCACTCCAAAAAGGACTCAGAGCAGCTATGCCTTTGACAGGCATCTGAATTTTGATCGTGTGGTTGTTGTTGTTGGTGGAGATGCTGCAATGGGCATAAGTGTGAAAAATGGTCGTAAGTGTGAAAAATGATCCTAAGTCTCTTTTTTCCCCATCGCTCATCATTTTGAACGGTTGTAAATTGAAGACCGCCTGGAATGCTGGAAAAGTTAATGGATTAAAACACGAATTTATACCTATATCCTGTTCGCCTTTTTGTCCTTTAAAAGAGTCCTGTGTCCTCTTTAAAAGAGTCTTGATGACTAAAGCAGATATCAAACCACCGAAAGTCAAAGGGAAAAAAAAATCACCCACTACAGATAGATCTGTTGTGCGCAGAGCCAAAACATAACCTGACAAGTTAACAGCATCATCTGCAAATTCAGGTTGCTGGTTGTCCATCTGCTTACTGCATTACAAAAACTGACATGTTTTAAAGCCCTTATAAATAAAATATTGCTTTGCAAGTCATTACGGTAGGAAGACTTTCTCCAAAAAGACGATGATAGAGGCACCGGCATGGCCTTGAATTCATTTTCAATCAGAGCTCATTCATCCACGAATTGATTCTTGTTAGTGTTGAGCAGGGTTTTTTTGTGGGGGCGGGAGGCGGTTGGCTGAGGGGTGGTATAAGTGTGTGCATCACATATAGGGAGGCTCAAAACAAAAGACAATTTAAGTAGCATTCAAAAGGCTCAAGAGGTCCAGCAATTAATATTTCCAAAACCCTGACAGTAGGATAGGCCAAACAAAAGTATCGTCATTTGGTTCTCTTGTACTTTTGGGAGGATGACAGAGAATGTAAAAATTACTACCACAAATAAAGAGAGGGGGTCTTACCTTATCGTCAATATCGCTCTCGCTGTCACACTGTAAATTAAAAAAAAGAGAGAAAAGAAAGTTCAGTTATAAATGGTAGGGGAAAAAACCCCATGTATACCCAGGTGTAATTCACTACTAAATCCTCTACTTTTCCTCTCTTCTAGAATGAAAATTGAAGGTGGTATTCAGCCGGTTCACCTGAACAAGTAGCAGAAATCGTTTATTATTACTATTATTACTATTATTGTTGTTATTATTATTTCACAAAAATCAGTAGTACACAGCAAATGAGATTTATATGCTGGATTTCGTATCACAACTTGAGTGCTAGCGGAGTCCAGTGCAATTCTGCTACTGCACCTGTGTAGGTAGCGGAATCGTGCGCGGAGACGGAGGTGCACCCGTTTCGGCATGGTTTCACACATCACCATTCCACCTTAACAGCCCACCTCTGTGAGTGGACTAAGATGTCTATGGAAGATTCTGGGGATTGAAGTCCACTCCACTTGTGCGGCCCGGTTCCGAATAGGCCACAGTCTGAAAGTTGGGGACGAGTGAACTAGTAGTAAGTCCCTTCCTGATTATATTTTCTATGTTCTAAAGCAGCCAATTTGAAAAGCACTTCTCTTATGTCCAAGGGAAAGAGCTGATCCGACCCAGCTCCCAAAACACGACAAACCTTCTAAAGTTAATTCAAAGATTTCTTTATTAGGACTCCCAACTACCGTTCCCTGAAAGCTGCGCACGCGCCCCCCCCGCGTGCCCCAAAATACACCCCTGCGCAGCCTTTTTCACGGCCGTGCGCTCCCCATCCCCATGCCAGCCGCGGGGGGGGGGGGGCGGGGGGCAGGGAGGCGCCGGCAGCAGAAGGTAAGGGAGCCGCGGCCACCCCTGCCTCCCCACAGTTCCTCCGGCCCCTCGGCCTTTCGGCGCTGCCCCCCGCCCGCCCCCTCTGCTCCTCCGCCGCCTCCTGCCTTTCGGCGTGGCTCCTCCCACACCCGGAACACACACCCTGCCCGTCTGACCTTTGCCGAGAGCACTTTCGTCCCGGGCTCTCGGCAAGGGGATTGCAGGAGAGGCGGAGCAGGCATTCTCTCAGCGGAGGTCGGCGAAGGTGATATTCAATGTCGGGGGCGCGCGAACGGTTGCGCGCGCTCCCTATCTCCCTGCTAGCCTGCTCGGAATATTCAAAATAAGAAAAGCCTTCGCCGGCGAAGGCTTTTCTTATTTTGAATGTTCCGGGGGGCTAGCAGGGGGATTTGGAGCACGCGCAAACGCCCGCGCCCCCCGACATTGAATATCACCTTCGCCGGCCTCCGCTGAGAAGAACGGAGAGAGAACGAGAGACAGTGAGAGCAACAGACAGCAAGATAGAAAGTGAGAAAGAGAGAGAGAGAAAGGGGGGAAGAGAAAGAGATAGCAAGAGAGAGAGAACAAGAGAGAGAAAGAGTGTGAGAAAGAAAACAAGAAAGAGTGAGTGAGAGAGAAAGAAAACGAGAGGGAAAGTGAGAAAAAGAGAGAGAAAGAGGGGGGAGAGAGGGAGAGAGAGAGAAAGCAAGAGAGAGATGAGAGGAAGGAAGAGAGAGAGAGAAGAGTGGAAGGAAGAGATAGAGCGAAATGATAGAAAAAAGGGGAGAAAAGAGAAATGAGAAAATGATTGAGGCAGAGAATGACAGGAAAGAGAGAAAAACAGAGAGAGAAGTGACTCTTGATTTAAAGCATATGGTAAAAGCACTTAAATAATAACAGAAAACCCCCCCAGCCCTCACCTGTTTTTATTAATAGTTATGTTTTTGGTTTTGCTGGTTGATTTAGTTTTAATGGATTTTGGTTTTTTTAAATTATTAATTTCTTTTAATAAAAAAGAAGGGATTTTTTTCTTATTTATGTATGTATGTATGTATGTATGTATGTATGTATGTATGTATGTATTTATTTATTTATTTATGTATTTATTCATTCTTCTATGCCGCCCTGTCCCAAAGGGACTGTCACTCAGACACTATACTTTTCCGCCCACACCGAAAAAAAATTAGAGGGTACATTGGTCCCAACAGCCCTGGCAAAAAAGTCTCTCTCTCTCTCTCTCTCTCTCATTCATTCATTCATTCATTCATTCATTCATTCATTCATTGGATTTGTATGCCGCCCCTCTCCGCAGACTCTGGGCGGCAAACAACAGTGATAAAATACAGCATATAACAATCCAATACTAAAACAACTAAAAAACCCTTATTATAAAACCAAACATACATACAAACATGCCATGCTTAAATTGTAAGGCCTAGGGGGAAAGAATATCTCAGTTCCCCCATGCCTGATGGCAGAGGTGGGTTTTAAGAAGCTTACAAAAGGCAAGGAGGGTGGGGACAATTCTAATCTCTGGGAGGAGTTGGTTCCAAAGGGTCGGGGCCGCCACAGAGAAGGCTCTTCCCCTGGGTCCCACCAAACGACACAGTCTAACAAGTCGGTCCAGGCTCTACCACATCTATTCATCTCCATTCCCTGCTTTTTATCCCCAGAGCTAGGATGGGGCTTCACTAGCTCTTCCAGCCCAAGGATCAGCCCATATATTTCCACTGCTTTCCTCTCCTCTTCTTTCTGTGCATCCACACAACAGGCACAGGACCCAGTTGTTCCTCTTCACCTCATCAGCCACTCTGGAGGCTGTTGACTCTCCATCTGAGGGCTGAGGGACAGGACAGGCTTCGCCTCTGTCTCTCTCTGTCAGCTCCATCCCCTCTTCCCCCTCAGAGCTCTCAGGTTGCTTTGATTTTGGCCCTGACTCCCACGCCTCCTCCTCCTCCTCCTCCGATTTGGTGGCTGGAGGGGCCGGCGGCCGACAGGCCACAACAATAGCAATAATAATAATAATTTATAATAATTTATTAGATTTGTAGACTCGGAGAGGCTGACAACAATCACAGCAATATATAAATCCAATATTTAAAAAGAAACGAAACATTAAAAAAACCCATCATTAAGAACCATTCAATACAATCATACCATTCATAAAGCTATATGTGTTTAGGGGTATCTCAGTTACCCCATGCCTGGCGACAAAGGTGGGTCTTAAGTCACTTGCGAAAGGCAAGGAGGGTGGGGGCTCTTCTGATCTCCAGGGGGAGTTGATTCCAGAGGACCGGGGCCGCCACAGAGAAGGATCTTTCCCTGGGGCCCACCACAGAGAAGGATCTTTCCCTGGGGCCCACCACCAAGAAGGATCTTTCCCTGGGGCCCACCACAGAGAAGGATCTTTCCCTGGGGCCCACCACAGAGAAGGATCTTTCCCTGGGGCCCACCACAGAGAAGGATATTTCCCTGGGCCCCGCCAAACAACATTGCTTAGTCAAATGGGACCCGGAGAAGGCCAACTCTGTGGGGCCTTATCGGTCGCTCGGATTTGTGCGTCCCTCAAGCAGCCAAACCTCTGTGTTCAAAACCCCCCACCCGTAAAGCAGGGAAGGCAGGGAGTCATTTTACACTGAACACACTTACTAGCTTGGCAAATGAACCGCCCATGTTTTCAGCTGTACATATGGCAAGATAATCACAGGTTGGGATGCTTCGGGATGCGCAGAGCAGAGTAGTTGGAGACGGGAGAGGCATTACCACCTCGCCGCGTAAAAACAGAGCTATTTGGATTGCTATCTGGGCGAGAAAATGACCTCCGAACAGCAGGGGCCTTTCTCCATTAAAGTAGGAAGTTCCCCATCGAATGCAAATGTCCTTGCTTGCTCCAAAGAGCCATCTCTGCAGCTGGAGGATTTTAGCCAAAGGATATGAATCAATACGCTGTTAGGTAGCGTTGTCAAAACACCAACCCCGGAGAGAAATCCCGAACTACCAGGGTCTCTTTCCTCAATCTCCTCGGAGAGCAATTGCACAGTCTGGTTCCCATCAAAACCGATCCAAAGGCCAATCAATTTCCTAGGGAGACGGAGTCAGCAGTTATTACCACTGCATCCGCCGGACTGCTTCTGGAATCATCCAAAGGCACGTACTGACCACAAGAATAACACCCATGCTGTGAATTGGCCTTGGGGTAGGGCAAACCAGGAGAGAAATGAAATTTGGAGCCAGGCTCCACGGGAGAATGGAAAGAGACGCTCACCTGCGTCTAAGTTCCTTTCAAAGTGTGTCTGTTATGCAAGGTGCAAATTGCATAGAATAATAGAGTTGGTAGGGACCTCGGGAGGTTGTCTAGTCCAACCCCCTGCTCGAGCAGGAGGTCTTATATCATTTCAGACAAATGGTTGTCTAATCTCCACTGCCACTGATTAACTGTTCACACTATTTATTTATTTATTTATTTATTTATTTATTTATTTATTTATTTATTTATTAATTATTTGATTTGATTTGTATGCCACCTCTCTCCGTAGACTCGGGGCGGCTCACAGCAATAATAAGAGCAATATACGGTAACAAATCTAATAATTAAAAAATTTAAAAAAACCCTTATTTAAAATAAAACATACACTCAAACATACCATGCATAAAATATATAGGCCAGGTCTTAAGAAGTTTACGAAAGGCAAGGAGGGTGGGTGCAATCCTAATCTCCGGGGGGAGCTGGTTCCAAAGGGTTGGGGCCGCCACAGAGAAGGCTCTTCCCTTGGATCCAAGTAGGCCCAAGCAGAACAACGCTATCAGGAAATGTCTCCTTAGTTTTAGGTTGCTTCTCTCCTTGGTTAGTTTCCATCCTTTGTTTCTTTTGCCTTTTGGTACTTTGGAAAATATTTTGACCCCCTTGTCTTTCTAGGAGCCCCTGAAACATTGGAAGACAGCTATGTCTTCCCTAGCCCTTCTTTTCATAAGACTAGACACACTCTATTCCTGCAACCATTTTTCGTACATTTAAACCTCTTACTCAATTAAATAGTTCATTTCTCCATTCTTTGCAGGCCAGATTTTAAGGCAAGGTTGATAGTTCTGCTGCACGAATCCCAGCGACCAGTTAGGTCCCACAGAGTCGATCTTCTCCGGGTCCCGTCAACTAAGCAATGTCGCCTGGCGGGACCCAGGGGAAGAGCCTTCTCTGTGGCGGCCCCGGCCCTCTGGAACCAACTCCCCCCAGAGATTAGAACTGCCCCCACCCTCCTTGCCTTTCGTAAACAACTTAAAACCCACCTCTGCCGCCAGGCATAGGGGAATTGAGATCCTCTTTCCCCCTAGGCCTTTACAATTCTATGCATGGTATGTATGTATGTATGTATGTTTGGTTTTTATATTAATTGATTTTTAATCATCAATACCAAATTACTATTGTACACTGTTTTATTGTCGCTGTTAGCTGCCCCGAGTCTCTGGAAAGGGGCGGCATACAAATCCAATAAATAAATAAATAAATAAATTTGTTTTTCTTTCCCAGACTGCTAAATTCTGGGAAGGCGACTCATAATTTCTTATTCTCAGTTTGCAGTCACCTATAAATGGCCTTCCTTATTTAGAAAACTTTCTGGAATCCAAAAAGCACGGTACTGAATTTTTAAACACAGATTTTAAAATGGGAGACCCATCCCTTTTTTCAGGTCTTGCTTTAGTTGTTTTCCTAATGTCATCTAAGATTTAAAAAACCCCAAAACTAAATAGCTGCTTTCTGATTAAAGATATACAAACCCTGGAGGAATTTAGCAGGGGGAAAAGAAAGCAGGTAGGGGGGGGGGGCAGAGTTCCTTCCCGTCTTTTAACCACAATGGGACAAAAGCCTTTGTCAAAATACACAGCTCAAGAAAAGTTGAAGAATGTCAAGGACAGACAGCTGTGAAAGACAAAGGCCTCAATTACCTGAATTTTCCTCCAGGCTGTTAAAGCTCCCCGGGTTTATAAGTAAATCTGTAAACAGTCCATTGTATTTTGTTCATAAGGGCTTGTAAAGGGATTAGGGTAGAACTGTGCCAATTGCCTCTTAATTCTGCCAAAAATGTTTCTAAAGAAGATCTTAATTGGCCTGTGTTTTTAACTCCCCACTAAAAGTAATGACAAGTTTAATCCTGAATTCAGCAAAGGGAAATCTAAGAAGGAGAAGAAAAGAAAACAAGGGGAAAAAAGAAGGAAAGAGAAAAAGAAAAAAAAAGAAAATGGAGGAGGGAGGAAGGAAGAAGGAGAGAAAAGCAGGAAGGAAGGAGGGAGGGAGGAGGGAAGAAAGGAAGGAAAGAAGGAAAGAAGGAAGGAAGGAAGGGAGATCTTCACTGGCCTGGGTTTTTACTCCCCATTAAAAGTAATGACATTTAATCCTGAATTCAGCAAAGGTTAAGAAGGAGAAGAAAACAAGAAAAAAAAAGAAGGAAAGAGAAAAAGAAAAAAAAAGAAAATGGAGGAGAGAGGAAGGAAGAAGGAGAGAAAAGCAGGAATGAAGGAGGGAGGGAGGAGAGAAGAAAGGAAGGAAAGAAGGAAGGAAGGAGGGAGGGAAGGAAGGAAGGGAAGAAAGAGAGATCTTCATTGGCCTGGGTTTTTACTCCCCACTAAAAGTAATGACATTTAATCCTGAATTCAGCGAAGGGAAATTTAAGAAGGAGAAGAAAACAAGAAAAAAAAAGAAGGAAAGAGAAAAAGGAAAAAAAAGAAAATGGAGGAGGGAGGAAGGAAGAAGGAGAAAAAAGCAGGAAGGAAGGAGGGAGGGAGAAGAGAAGGAAGGAAGGAAGGAAGGGAAGGAAGGGAGATCTCCATTGGCCTGGGTTTTACTCCCCACTAAAAGTCATGACATTTAATCCTGAATTCAGCAAAGGGAATTTAAGAAGGAAAATAAAATCAAGAAAAGAAAAGAAGGAAAGAGAAAAACAAAAAAGAAAATGGAGAAAGGTTGAAGAGAGGAAGGGAGGGGGAGAGAAAAGCAGGAAGGAAGGAGAGAGGGAGGAGAGAAGAAGGCCGATAAGGTCCCACAGAATTGGCCTTCTCCAGGTCCCATCGACCAAACAATGTCGTTTGGCGGGCCCCAGGGGAAGAGCCTTCTCTGTGGTGGCCCCAGCCCTCTGGAATCAACTCCCCCCGGAGATTAGAATGGCCCCCACCTTGTCTTTCCCAAGTTACACAAGACCCACCTATATCGCCAGACATGGGGGAACTAAGACATCTGTTGTGATTCCGTCTGAGGCCCCTCAGGGAACGGCTGATCCTCTGCCGGCTTCCTGCTCAGAGGGGGAGGATGAGGAACAGGAGGTTCAGGCAGACGGGGAGGAGGAATCTCAGGCTGAGGGAGAGGGAGGACAGCCAGAGTCCCCCGAGAGGGAGCTCTCCCCAGCAAGCAGCCTGGATTCCTTAGATGAAAATGCACAAGCAATAATCGATCTCCGGCAGAGAAGAGCAACACAACGAAGGGGACAATTAGCCAGGTACTTTCAGCACTAAAGAGGCAACAGCTGGGTTTGGGTGTGGTGCTCTCCGGAAAGGCTGAAAAGGCAGACCCACCCTTCCTGGCTTGTGGAGTATTATCTTTGGGAGTCCTGGGACTTGGCTGTGATCTTTGGCGTCTTGGAATTCTGGTTTGTGACTTTGAATACTGAAACCTTGGGGGGAAAAGGTGTGGGTCTTATTCTCTACAGTGGTGGGTGTGCCAGCAAGAAGTCTGCTGTATTGTCTGGCCGTCAGGACTCTGCTGTGAAGTCTCATAGCCTGCCTGTTGGGAAGAACAGGTTTTTCTCTGTGTTTATTTTTCAAACTATAAAGTGCCTTTGTTTGTACCAGCGTGTCTGGCTGTTTTTTCCATTTGGTGTTGAAGTCTGGGGGCACCCAGACAGAACAGACATCTCCCCCAGGCTTATTATATTTCACGTTTGGTGTGTATGTGCTGTATGGTTTTTTAATTGTTGGGGGTTTTATATTTTATTATTAGATTTGTCCCATTGTTATATTGTTTTTTTATTGCTGTTGTGAGCCGCCCCGAGTCCTTGGAGAGGGGCGGCATACAAATCTAATTAATAATAATAATAATAATAATAATAATAATAATAATAATAAGAACAACAACAACAATAATAATAATAAAGAAAGGGAGGAAGGAAGAAAGAAAATAAGGGAAGGGAAGGAGGGAGGAAGGAAAAACAGAGGGATGGAAAGAGAGAAAAGCCAAGTGAATTAAGGAGTTTATTTATTTCTTATTTATTTCTATTTTATATTTCTTAACCACCCATCTCTATCAAAGAGGGGCTGTTTGGAGGTTGTCCATGGAAAGGGTCTCTAGGTAGTTTACGGGATTGTGTTTGGTTTACGGGGACAGGCCAAAACCCAGCCATTCATTATCAGGTGGGAGGAAACCCCCCCCCCCCCCCGGGCAAAAAAACAAAACTGAAAAAAAACCCTGTGATGGAGGGGGCGACGCTCTCATTTATTTACCTACAAAGCCCTGCGGAGGCCTCCCTCCATCTGAGCCACCTTGCCCATTATCCTTTAACCAGAAGAGCCCAGAGGAGGCAACGGCAGCATCCATCATTCCCTGCCACCCAGGGGAGAGAGCTATTAAGCGGCTCAAAGCTGTACATCAAGCCGCACCACTAAGCAGGAAAAAACCCCGGTTCTCTGCTGAGATAAGAAGGACCACCCTGAGACCGAAGCGGGCAACAGAAAATCCTCGGTGTATTTGACCCCAGATGAAGCACCCGTCATTTTAGGCCTCCTTCCAGGCACCTTTTTGGAGACCAAGATAAAGAAGAGTTCAGGCGCCCAGACTCAAAAGAGAACAGAAGGGAGAGAGTTGGAAAGGCCAAAACCCAGATATCATTATTGCATCATTATTGAGTATTGCATTGGCAGTTCTGTGTTAGCAAAAACTTCAGAAGAGAAGGATTTAGGGGAAGTGATTTCTGACAGTCTCAAAATGGGTGAGCAGTGTGGTCGGCCGGTAGGAAAAGTAATTAGGATGCTTGGCTGCATAGCTAGAGGTATAACAAGCAGGAAGAGGGAGATTGTGATCCCCTTATATAGAGCGCTGGTGAGACCACATTTGGAGTACTGTGTTCAGTTCTGGAGACCTCACCTACAAAAAGATATTGACAAAATTGAACGGGTCCAAAGACGGGCTACAAGAATGGTGGAAGGTCTTAAGCATAAAACGTATTAGGAAAGACTTAATGAACTCAATCTACATAGTCTGGAGGACAGAAGGAAAAGGGGGGACATGATCGAAACATTTAAATATGTTAAAGGGTTAAATAAGGTCCAGGAGGGAAGTGTTTTTAATAGGAAAGTGAACATAAGAACAAGGGGACACAATTTGAAGTTAGTTGGGGGGAAGATCAAAAGCAACATGAGAAAATATTATTTTACTGAAAGAGTAGTAGATCCTTGGAACAAACTTCCAGCAGACGTGGTAGATAAATCCACAGTAACTGAATTTAAACATGCCTGGGATAAACATATATCCATCCTAAGATAAAATACAGAAAATAGTATAAGGGCAGACTAGATGGACCATGAGGTCTTTTTCTGCCGTCAGTCTTCTATGTTTCTATATTTCTATATCTAAAAAATTTCTAATGGTAGTAAGGGTGATAAACCAGTGGACCAGTTTGGCACAGAAGGTGGTGGGCTCGCCTTCACTGGAGGTCTTCAAACAGGGACTGGACAGTCATCTTTCTGGGATGCTATGATGAATCCTGCATTGATCAGGGGTTGGACCCAATGACCCTAGAGATCCCAACTCTATGATTCTATTGAAAGGACCTTGGAGGTCATCTAGTCCAACACCCTTCTCAAGTAGGATACTCTATACACCGGGGGTGTCAAAGTCAAGGCCTGCAGGCCAGGTCTGGCCCACGAGGTGCTTAGATCTGGCCTGCGGGGCCACTCTGGAAGTACCAAAGGACCTTGCCCGTGGTGCTTCTTGCCTGAGGACTGGGTCAAAGAATGGAGAATGGAGGCAGGAGAACGAAGACATACAATTTGTCAGGCTCAGTCTTCATTGGCTGAAGTGTCATCCCATTCTTGGAGGTTAGCTCCACCCGCTAGGGAGAATTGTTTCTCATTTTGTATTTGGACGTGCAAGAAGGGACAGGGAAGGAGGAAGGGAAAATGGAAAGAAAAAAAGATGGGAAGATGGGAAGGAAGGAAGAAGAAAGAAAGAAAGAAAGAGCAAAGAGGGGAAGGCAGGAAGGAGAATGAAGAGGGAAGGGAAAAGAAGAGAAGGAAGGGAGGGAGGGAGGGAGCAAGGAAGGAAGGAAGAGTAAAGAGGGAAAGGCAGGGAGGAGAATGAAGAGGGAAGGGAAAAGAAGAGAAGGGAGGGAGGGAGGAAGGAAGGAAGGAAGAGTAAAGAGGGGAAGGCAGAAAGGAGAATGAAGAGGGAATGAAAAAGAAAAGAAGGGAGGGAGGGAGGGAGCAAGGAAGAAAGGAAGAGTAAAGAGGGAAAGGCAGGGAGGAGAATGAAGAGGGAAGGAAGGAAGAAAGAAAGAAAGAAAGAAAAAGAAAGAAAGGAGTAAAGACAGGAAGGCAGGAAGGCAGGCGGGAGAATGAAGAGGGAAGGGAAAAGAAGAGAAGGAAGGGAGGGAGGAAGGGAGGGAGGAAGGAAGGAAGAGTAAAGGGGGGAAGGCAGGGAGGAGAATGAAGAGGGAAGGAAGGAAGGAAGGAAGGAAGGATATAATAAGTGAGTCTTTATTTTTGTAAGGGTTACATCCAGGGAGGAGTGAGGAAGGATTGGAGGGAAGTCTAAATGCCCATGGCCAACCCAGCCGGAAGTTAAACCCAACTCTGATGCGGCCTTCAATGAAATCAAGTTTGACCTCCTGGACTCTCCCATTCCAGACAAGGGGCTGTCCAGTCTCCTTCATATATCTCCTGTTGTGACCTTCTGGAACCAGCAAAGTCCACCGGGGGAGCCAGATTCACTTAACAAACGGGTTATTAATTCATCGACCGCAGGGGTTCCCTTAATGACCGACAGGTCTTAAAATGGGGCCATCCCCACTTCCCAAACATCCCCACTTAATGAAGGAACCTGGCTAGGCTCAATCGGGACTGTACGTTGAAGACCATGTCTGCAGAGCTTTGGGAAGACCGGGGGGGGGGGGGGGGGAGAGGAAGGCAGCCGGCTTCATCATGAGCCAAACGGTCAGGAAAAATAAAATAATAAAAATAAAAGGAGACTGTGGGGACCTGGGGCAGCTTCCACATATCATGCATCCTTCCCATACTGTTAGGAAAGGGAAAAAAGAAAGAAAAAGGTACAACACACGATCGCCGAGCTTCCTTGGAGGGAAGCCCTGATTGATGGCCGCAATTTGGCCACGGCTTTGGGTCCCTCCGGTCATTTCTTTCCCCTCCTTCCTGCTGGCAACGAAGGCTGAGCTGCTTCGGCAGCTCAGGGAGACAGACAGAAGCACCAGCCAAGAGGTGCATCATTAATAATATTATTAATAACAATAATAATTTTATTTATTAATAATTTTTGGCTGCTATTTGTTGTTGTTGCTATTATTATTATTATTATTATTATTATTACCTTTTATTCATTAAACAGGAAACTTGATCAACTGAAAATTTTAAAAACTGTCACAAATACCCGTGACTGGTGCTAATGGTTGATACAGGTTGTCAGTCCCCCATCATCATCATCATCATCATCATCACCATCATCATCATTATCATCATCATCTCTTTTATTCATTTCACAGGAAACTCAGTCAACGGGGTATTTTAAAAAGTGTCACAAGTACAACTGACTGCTGCTAGTGATTGATACAGGTTGCTGTCAGCGTCCCAGGTATCAACCAAGTATCTTCTTAAAAATATACGATGTTCTGAGTAGCATAGTTCTTTGCAGTTCCCCTGGTGTTATTGCAGGAAGCTGCAAATTCATGATAATAATGCTAATGCTAACAATGATGATGATGATGATGATGATGATGATAGTAGTAATAATAATTTAGTAATTTAATAATTTAACAATAATTTAATTTAATAATTTAATAATTAATTTAATAATTAAATAATTAATTTAATAATTAAATAATTAAATTAATAATTTAACAATAATTTAATAATTTAACAATTAATTTAATAATTTAATAATTAATTTAATAATTTAATAATAATTTAATAATAATTTAATAATAATTTAATAATTGATAATAATTTAATAATTGATAATAATTTAATAATTGATAATAATTTAATAATTGATAATAATTTAATAATTTGAAAAATTAATAATTTAATAATTTAATTTAACAATAATAATGATGATGATGATGTTTGAGAGGTTTGGAGAGAAGGGCGAGGGGAAAGAGAGGAAGGGAAAGAGGGAAATGTAATGTTGACTTGAACTCGCCCCAGGTGAAAGGAAGAGAGAGAGAGAGAGAGAGAGGGAGAGAGATTGAGACTCCTGGCTTCAGTAGCTCTTTGACAGGTTGATGAAATTAAACCCAGGGCCTCCCCGTAGCTAGACTCCACTCAGGCTCCTGATGGAAGGAATGAAGGAAGGAAGGGACCGGAGGTATATGTGTGTGTGTGGCGATGGGGGAAGCAGAGAGCTGCAAAAAAACAGATTGAGCCCCCAGGGCAGCAATTTCCTTCCTTTAGCACAGCCACCTCCCCCCCCTCCGCCCTTTCCATTTTTCACTTGGCCGCATATGTCAGCACAACCCACGCGTATAAAGGGAGACAACCCTTTCTCCTCTCCTCCTGCACAACTACAACTGCTAAGGGCATGAAGGGGTCTTTCACTGCTGCCTTAATTCGGAGGGTCAATGATGCCTCTAGTTTTGATCCATCTCCCCAATTGGTTTTACATCCTGGTTTTGCATCCCCCCACCCCCCCACCCCCTTCATGGAAGTGTTCTTTAGCCCAGGTTTAACTTGGGGGGGGGGTTTGAATGTTTTTAATTAATTAATTTATTATTTATTTATTAGTTGTATTTAGTATTATTATTGTTGTTGTGTTGTTGTTGTTGTTGTTGTTATTATTATTATTATTATTATTATTATTATTATGTCAATACAACACAGAAAATGAGATCACTATGCTGGATTTTGTATTTCATCACCAGTCGGGCGCTTCCCAAGCACCTAAGGCTGAGTGATGTAGCAGCGAATTATGTCCGGAAACCAATGGGCAGCCAATGCAGTCCGTGGAGTCTTGGAGAAACCATATGCCACCCAAACACAGAGGACTAATATTATATTAATATTTGTACCGTAAGCTGCCCAGAGTCACTTAGCCAGATTAGGGGTGGGGGCAGGGGGCGGATGTGTATAAATCTGACAACAAATTGAAGGGATTCAGGTTCTTGAGGACTAGCATCTTGGACAGTAGAAGGCCTGGACTCTGCCGACTGGCCAGAGGCTCTCCAATGGGGACGTGCCATTTTGGAGATGGATAATAGATCAGATCAGATCTCGACTGCATTTTGCCCCTTTCCTCTCCATATTGGTTTTTTTTTTTTTAAATCATTTCATATCCCTATTTATTGTTTAATGTTTTATATAGGTGTTTTTACTGAGTGATTGTAAGCCGCCTGGAGTTGCCTTTTGTTAAAGACCAGCACCTTGGACAGCACCTAGCCATCTCTCTCTCTCTCTCTCTTCCAATCTCTTTCTCACTCTCTCAATCTTTCTCATTTCTTTTCCTCACTCTCAATCTCTTTTTTCAATCTCCCTCTCAACCTGTCTCTTTCTCTTTTTCCTGCTTTCATTCTCTCTTTCCCCCCTCTCTCACACACTCTTTCTATTTTTCTATTTCTCTCTCTTCCAATCTCTCTACCTTTTTTCTCACTCACTCTCAATCTCTTTCTGAGCCTCTATTCCTCTCATTCTCTTTTTCCTGCTTTCAATCTCTCTCTCAATCACTTTCTCTCTCTCTCTCTCTCTCTCACATACCCACTCTATTTTTCTCTTTCTCTCTCTTCCAATCTCTCTTTTTCTCTTTTTTCTCACTCTAAATCTCTTTCGAGTCTCTATTTCTCTCAATCTGTCTTTCCCCCTTTTTCCTGATTTCAATCTTTCTCTCAATCACTTACTCTCTCTCTCACACACAAACACACTCTTTCTATTTTTCTCTTTCTCTCTCTTCCAATCTCTCTTTTTCTCTTTTCTCTCACTCTCAATCTCTTTCGAGTCTCTATTTCCCTCAATCTGTCTTTCTCCCTTTTTCCTGCTTTCAATCTCTCTCTCTCCTCTCCCCTTCCCTTCTTTTCTTCCCATTTTCAAACACTTTTTTAAAAAGTCTCTTTTCAGATCAAGGTCGATTCCTAAAGGACTGGCTGCATTCCCCCCTCCCACACACACAATGCACACACAATGCACACACAACCACCCGAGTGTGTGTGTTTGTGTGTCCACCGCCGCTGCTTCCCTTTTCCTTAATCTTCGTAAATTAATCAGCAATGCTGGAAGTCATGGCAAGCTGTAGAACATAAAAGGAAATCCCTGGACACGTTAAACCGAGGATCTATTAAAAGCAAAGGAGGAGGAGGAAGAGGAAGAGGAGGAGAAGACGGGTGGTGGGGGGATCGGCTTGCATTTGGGGGGGGGAGGCAAGGGAGGCAAGGGGGGGGGAGGCCCACTTCACCTTTTCTGTTGTGGTTGCCGCTGTGAGATAAAAAAAGCTAGGAAGACTTTGTTATAAATTCCCCCGGCTGACATCAAAACACCTTAAATAATTCAAACAACGTGTTGAAAGGCAAGGAATCAAAACGTTGCTCTGATCTTCCATTGCTGCAAATGCGGAATATATACCCCAAGTGAGCTGGGTGGAGAAAACAACAGTGCGGAGCAACTGCGGCCCTTTAGGAAAATGTCAGAACCTGTAAAAATCATAATTTCCAGCAAGGTGGTGGTTGGGTAGGTGTGTGTGTGCGTGAGAGAGAGAGAAAGAGAGAAAGAGAGAGAGAGAGAAACTTAGCCAGGCTGAAATGTAGGTTTTTCTGACAAGCTGTTAACAAGACAACAGTCAAGGTGTCTGGTGCTTTCTGGGAGACGCGATGCCATTTTCCCTGCTTGGAAGAAGTTCGGGACATGACAAGCGAAAAGCAGACCTTAAAAACCTTGCCGTAATTTTCGTTTGCTTCTGTCGCAAAAGAATTCAGGCGGAAATAAGAGAGGATGTGGAACACACAGAGAGAGAGAGAGAGAGAGAGAGAGAGAGAGAGAGAGGGAGAGAGAGAAAGAGAGAGAGAGGGAGAGAGAGAAAGAGAGACATCTATGCATGCAACAAGAAGGTAGGAGCAAGGGAGGAAAAGGAAGGGAAGGGAAGGAAGAATGCCGAAATCAGTCCCTTGGATCAGCAAATGTGGTCACTGAGCATAAAAAAACCCCAAATAAACAAAATAATGGACAGATGACCAGAGGAGATCTGTCCCAAGAGAAACACAACAGTGTGTGTACATGGGAAACGTTCACCACACATTGAAGAGCTGGACAAAGGATTGGGAGAAATCAAGGGCCAAACTCCGTCTTGTCATTAAGCTTTTGCAGAAACTCTGGAACAATTGTGGTTTATGCAGTTATGGTTTACAGAGGTAGTCATGGTTGGTTGGTTGGTTGGTTGGTTGGTTGGTTGGTTGGTTGGATGGATGGATGGAAAGATGGACAGACAGACAGATACAGATAGATATGGATGTATGGAAGGATGATAAGTGGATAGATAGACAGACAGACAGACACACTGACAAAGAAATGGATGGATGGATGAATGATAGATGATAGCTAGCTAGACAGACAAAGAGAAATATTCTGATTGATAGACAAATGGATGGGTGGTTGGACGGACGATAAATGGATAGGTAGGTAGACAGATAGACAGACATTGACAGACAAATGGATGATGGATGGATAGACAGATGATATATGATAGCTAGCTAGATAGACCAAGAGAAATATACTGACTGATATATACTGACTGATGGGTGGATGGAAGAACGATAGATGAATAGATGGATGGATGGGTAGATAGATATTGACAATCAAGCAGACTGATGGATAGATGGATGGATGAAAGATGAGAGACAGATAGACAGAAATAGATTGGCAAATAGATGGATGAATGAATGGATGATAGTTGAGAGCTAGATAGAAAAATAGCTAGACAGATAGATACACAGACAAGTAGATGGATGGACGAAAGGAAGGGAGGATAGAGGATAGGTAGTGAAATAGAAATAGACACATAGATAAGAACAAATTGATATATATTTGTATTGAATTGCAATCTGCCCTGAGTCACTGATTGAGATGGGCAGTATTGAAACTGAATAAATAAATAAACAAACAAAGACGAATCTATTCCTACTCCATGTGGAGTACGTATAATATTTCTCGGCAATCCCTAACAATCAAACAGCTCTGTTTTGGGACTTCCCCAGCATGTATTATTCAATAGAAAACATGAACTTTTGCTGTTTCCTTCACCTAAAACCCCCATTGCAGGGATGCTGGGAACTAACCGAGGAAAAAAAAACCCAGCCATATAAAAAAACAAACAAAACAGGAAAAAAACCCCTTTTTGCAATTCTTTCTCACTAAGGGTCCCAATCCCACCTCTGCCCCTTCTAGAAATTGTGGGCAACGTGAAGACATATATTATACTAGTAGCTGGATACCTGTGCTTCCCCGATGTAATTATGTGATCGGGCTTGACAAATTGACACTTTAAAGCCTGAAAATTAATGAGTAGTTACGATTGGGCTTGATAAATTGCCCCGGACCGCTCCTCAGTAAAGGAGTGGAACGTTTGCCAGTTTGAACTGAGGTAAAGGAACGTGAGGAAACTGGCAGTTGGAACAGAGTTCTTTTTGGGGGGAGAGGGGGAGTAGAATGTCTAACTACTTAGCACCAGAGCCTGTAAATAATAATGTAAGAAATACTAATCTAATATTAAAAAAGCATCTAAAAACCCATCATTTAAAAACCATGCAACACACGCATTCCATACATAAAACTATAAAAAGCCTGGGGGAGATGTCTCAATTCCCCCATGCCTGGCGATATAGGTGGGTCATATAAAAGACAAGGACTAACATAGAAACATAGAAACATAGAAGTCTGACGGCAGAAAAAGACCTCCTGGTCCATCTAGTCTGCCCTTTTACTATTTCCTGTATTTTATCTTAGGATGGATATATGTTTATCCCAGGCATGTTTAAATTCAGTTACTGTGGATTTATCTACCACGTCTGCTGGAAGTTTGTTCCAAGGATCTACTACTCTTTCAGTAAAATAATATTTTCTCATGTTGCTTTTGATCTTTCCCCGAACTAACTTCAGATTGTGTCCCCTTGTTCTAGTGTTCACTTTCCTATTAAAAATACTTCCCTCCTGGACCTTATTTAACCCTTTAACATATTTAAATGTTTCGATCATGTCCCCCCTTTTCCTTCTGTCCTCCAGACTATACAGATTGAGTTCATGAAGTCTTTCCTGATACGTTTTATGCTTAAGACCTTCCACCATTCTTGTAGCCCGTCTTTGGACCCGTTCCATTTTGTCAATATCTTTTTGTAGGTGAGGTCTCCAGAACTGAACACAGTATTCCAAATGGGGTCTCACCAGCATTCTATATAGCGGGATCATAATCTCCCTCTTCCTGCTTGTTATACCTCTAGCTATGCAGCCAAGCATCCTACTTGCTTTCCCTACCGCCTGACTGCACTGTTCACCCATTTTGAGACTGTCAGAAATCACTACCCCTCAGAAATCACTACCCCTACCTATCTACCTACCTACCTACCTAACACCGTCCATTCTTCAAAGCAGAGATTCTGAAAGAAAGAAGTTTTCTCACAACTGTGGCTGTGATTTCTCCACCCAAGTGAAGGCGGGAGGCAAACGCACCCAAACATCCCTACCAGTGGTAGTTAAGATAATTTCACCCGTCGAATGCATGATACGATGGAAAATAAATCTCCCTGGGATTCGCAAGAGGGCTATCTGGCTCCAGTCAGAACGATGCCTTACTGGTTTTATACGTTGTACTCCAGCTGATTAATACAGGTCATCAAATTATACAGCCCTTCCGCCGTGCTCTCCGATTCAAGGCTATCGTGTTTTCAATGACAAAGTTCATGGAGTTGTATAAAAAATGTACTTCGGGCAGCACCGGCCCTTTTACGGCCGCAGTAAAACACCGTTTTCAATTTTGTCATAAGCGACACAGAGCAGAGACCTCTTATTGACAGGAGTCACTGGGAGAGGGAGGTGGGTTGGGAAAGGTCACTGATGGGCTGAATGACCATCACATCCGTCCCCTGGAGAGTGAGGGGTTCTTGGGAGTTGAATGGGATGCAAAATCATGGGCAAGGAGACTTATTTTTACAAGGGGTAGTGTCAGGCTCCAAAACCCGTCTTGCCAACCCATCTTAAATCAAAATCTAGGAGGTACAAGTTCTTCAAAAGAGGTGGTTGCCATTGGCCAAGAGTCTCCAGAAATGGAGTAGTATCTATGTTGCAGCGATGGATGGGTGGGTGTATATATGTATGTGTGTGTGTATACACTACCCCAGAAATCATCACCTCGAGGTTCGATTACTGCAACGCTCTCTACAGATTGTGCAGAACGCAGCAGCGAGAGCCATCGTGGGACTTCCAAGATTCGCCCACGTTTCTGCAACACTCCGTGGCTTGCATTGGCTGCCGATCAGTTTCCGGTCACAATTCAAAGTGTTGGTCATGACCTTTAAAGCCCTACATGGCAATGGACCAGATTACCTCCGGAACCACCTGCTACCGCACGAATCCCAGCGACCGATAAGGTCCCACAGAGTTGGCCTTCTCCGGGTCCCGTCGACTAAACGATGTCGTTTGGCGGGCCCCAGGGGAAGAGCCTTCTCTGTGGCGGCCCCGGCCCTCTGGAACCAACTCCCCCCGGAGATGAGATCTGCCCCCACCCTCCCTGTCTTTCGTAAACTACTCAAGACTCATTTATACCGCCAGGCATGGGGGAGTTAAGATATTCCTTCCCCCTAGGCCATTACAAGTTATGCATGGTATGTTTGTGTGTATGTTTGGTTTTATAATAAGGGTTTTTAGTTGTTTTTATTATTGGATTGTCCATGTTGTGTTTATTATTGTTGTTAGCCGCCCCGAGTCTGCGGAGAGGGGTGGCATACAAATCCAATAAATAATAATAATAATAATAATTATTATTATTACTATTATTATTATTATCATCATGCCTGTTTCCTTAGCAACGTGGCCTTTGTAATATTTTATAAAGCCTGTGTGTGTACACACACACAAACACACACACAGACACAGACACACTTATGTATGTATGTATGCATGCATATTATTCCACAAATCATGCCTGTTTCCTTAGCAACGTGACCTTCACAAGGCTTCCAAAGGCAGCCAGGCATGTGTATTGCATGTGTGCGTACACAGATGCAGACATACACACATAGATGCAATGTAATGTAATATAATATAAAATTGATATATTATCCCTCAAATCATATCACAATAATCTTGCGATTAAAGAGCGTTGCCAGAATGCGCCCTTGCCTCAAAACGGGGAATTAATGACACTGTATTAAATGATCCACTGATGTTAAATCAAATTAAAGAACCCTTGGAAGAATATTTAACGCTTAATGATGGGCTCCATATCGGAGCTGGTTTTAATCTGGGATGCAGATACAGATGTCAGGAGAAGGAATTAATCAGCCCGGCCGCTGCCGCTGCTGCTGCGGAAGCAGGAATGCAAAATTGCTGAACAGAATGAATTAGAAACAGATTAGAGGACCAGGGCTTAAAACATAAAAGAAACTTAGCTCATGCCACCCTCAGAGAGCTAATTTGATATACAGGAGAACTTAATTTGCCTTTAACGGTGGAATCGGACTGTTTGATGTTATTAGGAGGAGCGAGTTGATGAACGGGGGTGGGTGGGGGGAGAAAGAAGGGCCAGATAGTCTTTCTCCTTGTCAAAAGAAATGAAGGGAGATCTGAAATAACCGTCGCCAGGGAGGGAGGGAGGGAGAAGGTGGGAGAGAAGAAACCAGGATGAATATTCACCGCCTAAGGGATGGGGTGGTTATCTCACCCGCGCCAAGCGCTGTTGGAAACCTGGGCGGCAAGAGGTTTGATCAGCGTAAAACATCAGAGGAACATGTTTGCAGTGGCTTTACAAGCCAAAACCCTGGAGTGACAGACAGCTTAACGCTCAGGGACTGCCGATGAACGTGGTCGGGAAGAGCCTGGCAGGGACGTGGAGGATTTCACCCCCTCCCAAAGGATTACCCTAGGTGGGAACTGCCAGCTCACCTGAGCTTCTCCTCTTAGATCTAGTTTGCTTGGCCTTTGGACATGAGGTTCAATGTGACCCTCATCCTACCAGTCCTGTTCGGCACAGATTCCCGATAGTTATTTTATTGATGTCTGTAGAAGAGCAGGCAAAGCTGGGAAAGGGGGAGTTGAGTGAGTTATTACCTTAGAATGGTTACATTGCCACTGTTGTGGTCAGCTCTGGCCCAGCTCCTGCCCCAAGGACTGTGGATGTGGGGGAGACATCCACATGCTGCAGGCCTGTTTTGCCCTCGGTGGAATCTGCTGATGAAGGCTCCTCTGACCAAGAAGACATGAGTGACAGGGAGGAGGAGAGTGTGGCAGACAGCTCAGAAGGAGATCAATTCTCTAGCTCCTCCTTGGATTCAGAACAAGAGTTAATGATACAGCCACGCATGCGGAGAGCGATGCATAGGTAACAACAACTGAGAGATTATTATCAGAAAATGAGGCCACCTGTGGTTGGGTGGGGCTGTGGTAATTAGAGAGGCTGCTATAAATAGCAGCCTGTGGGTTTGCCCATTGTGGAGGATTATCTGATCATTGTGTTTCGTGACTGCTTTACTGACTTTGACCTTTTGTGTGCTGATTTTTCCCCGCTTTGAAACTAAACTAGAGCAAAGTGTGTTTCACTTTGTGAAAGAAGAAGGACTGTGAATTGCCTCACGGCTGCAAGCTAAGTATCACAGAACTGATAAGGGACTTGTACAAATTACCAGTTTGTTTGGAGACGAGTGCTCTTTGCTATACCAAAAGAGGGTTTAGTTTAAGTGAATTTTCATTATAAAGAACATCGTTTTAAATTTTCAAACGTGTGTGTGTCAGAAATTTGTACTTGTGAATTTTTAGGAGGAGTCTACCAGAGAGCCCGACAGAACAGCCACAAAGTTATGTATTCATTTATTTGATGGATTGATGGATTAATTTATATGCCGCCCCTTTCTGAGGACTGGTCCAAATCCAACTCCTCTTGAATTTTGTTGAAATTTTGGTAGATTTTAGGAGAAACCATCCTGTACTACCTCTTACAATACTAGACAACACAGTATCAACAGTAGAGTCCCTTCAAGTTTCTATCGTATCACAAGGCTTAAAATGGACAATCTAAAATGGACAATCTGGCGTCAATCTAATGTCAAAATTTAAATGATTAGAATCTTGTGTACAGGCTGAGTAATTAATCTTTTTTGAACTGCAGCCTAACTCTTTTGATCTTGTGAGTGTCCTACTTGATGAGAAGCTATCTCATCAAGATAGCCAAAGACATAAAATGGACAGAACCCTCAAGCATAAAACCCCGTAGCCCAGGAAACTTAAAAGCAGTTGCTCTTAGAATTTCTCCTGTTAAGAACCTTTTAAAACTCTTTGAAAAACATGTTAGCCAATTAACATCTGAATCAATATACCTCCAATCGATCTACAGGATCGACTGATGTACGTACGACCGGAAACACCTCAGCCGAGAAAAAAGTTCCTTTTTCAGTTATTTAATTATCACATCTGGTTGTTATTTCATATTTTTGATTATATTCTTTAAGGTCTCCCCCCCCCTGTTTATTCTTTGTTTTTATTGTATTCGGTCTGAATTAGGCAGCCCTATAAATCCATTAATCAAATAAATACGGTTCATGATGTTTATCGGAGGAGATAAAGCTTTAAGCCATCTACGTTGGGGACAGAATTATTATTTTAAGGACATAGATATAATAAGCCTAACGGGAGCTTAACTCTGTGTGCATTTTTGTACATTTTAAAAAATAAATGTGCTGCTGGTTTTTCTGGATGAAACGGGAAAAAATGAAATCATGATGCATTTGATGACTGGTAAAATTTAGCCCTATTTATAAGAACTGTTTTCATCCAGAGTGTTCTCAAAAAGAAATATGCCATGAACTTTTACCAAAAACAACAAAAATCCGATACCCCCCCCCCCCAAAAAAGTTTCTTAAGTATGATTGTGGGCAGAATAGTTTTCTTAGTCAAAAGAAGTTGTTTATAAACCAAGGAAGAACTACGTTGCCTAAAACACGATCTAAGTATTGCCCACAAGATCATATGCTGCAACGTTCTACCTGTCAATGACTACTTTAGCTTCAACCACAACAACACAGGAGCACGCAACAGATTCAAACTTAATATTAACCGCTCCAAACTTGACTGTAAAAAATATGACTTCAGCAACCGAGTTGTCGAAGCGTGGAACTCATTACCTGACTCAGTAGTGTCAACCCCTAACCCCCAACATTTTTCCCTTAGACTATCCATGATTGACCTCTCCAGGTTCCTTAGAGGTCAGTAAGGGGCGTGAATAAGTGCACCAGTGTGCCTTCCGTCCCCTGTCCAATTGTCTCTCCTTATCTCATTTATCTTTTCTTCCTTTCAAATATGTTCACCTACACTTTTATATCTTTTCTTCTATTCGTTTCTTTAGTTATATTATTACATATCTTTCTCTTCAATGTGTATTATGCATTGGACAAAATAAATAAATAAATAAATAAAAGAAGTGTAAAAGAGAAAAGAGGGAGGAAGGGAAAGAGGAAAGACAGAAAAGAGAGAAAGACAGAGGGGGTAAAAGACAAAGGGACACAGGAAGTAGGAAGGAAAGAAAGAGAGAGAGTGAGAAAGAGAAAAAGAGAAAGAAAAAAGAAAGGGAGAAAGGAAGGGAGAAAAAGAGAGAGACAAAGGAAGGAATGAGATAGATGGAGAAAGAGAAAAAGAGAGAGAAAGGAAGAGAGAGAAAGAGGAAGGAAGGAAGGAAAGAAGGGTGGAAGGGAGGAGAAAGAAAAAAGAGAAAGGAAGGAAGAAAAAGAGAAAGGAAGAAAGGAAGGAAGGAAAAATGAAAAATAAATAGATAGGTCAAACTATTGGTCAAATAAGTTTTACAAACGACAAAATCACCCAATTAATTCCAATATGCCAAGAAAAAGATTGGAAATATCTCAAGAAGACCTTCTATATTATGCTACCAATTTTCAAAAGACTTCCGTGGCGCTTCCACCATCCCAGCTCTAAATGTGAAAGGTTGAAATGCATGTCATGCCACCGAGAACGCGCCAGTCAGCCTGAAATTCAGGGTGATTAATATAAGATTAGCTAATATTTGTGCAAAGCTTTGAAGATGCAAAGCCCTAATTAGAATTTCCAGATTAGCTTGGTTTATGGCCCGACGCAATCCAAATCAGTAAATAAAAATGTGCAGGGATTTAAACACGCACCGGCCTATAGATTAGTGGACCCAGGAGGTATTTTGAAGGTCTCCAATTTTCAAGAGGGCGGTAGAAATTCATAAGTGGGGGATAGGGGGGAGTGGACTTTGAAAGCAACTGGGAAGAGCGACCCTTCTGCAAAATTCAACTACGTTGGCCAACAAAGTCTTCTTGGATCAGGCAAGTCCTCTCTAGCTGAACAACAGAATAACAGAGCTGGAAGCAGAGTTGGGCTGCTGCCAGTTTGGACCAGTTCTTCAGAACCGGTAGTGGAAATTTACTGCCAGTCGACGAACCGGCAGTGAAGATCGGTGGTCCATGCTCCCAAACCAGTCCTCTGGTCACCGCGGCTTGGGAAAAAACCCTCTGTGCATGTACAAAGCCTACTGCACATGTGCAGCCAACTTTCATAGGCCAATATTTAAAAGGCAAATGCAAACAGAGTAAAGCTGCCCAATTCTTCATTAAACTTGCAGAAAACCTGATTAGAAGCTAGCCTACAGAAAGAGACAAGTTCTTATGAGTGGAATGGAGTGGGGAATGGGGAACCAGCTCCCCCCCAGAGATTAGAACTGCCCCCACCCTCCTCGCCTTTCGTAAACTCCTTAAAACCCACCTTTGCCGTCAGGCATGGGGGAATTGAAACATCTCCCCCGGGCCTATACAATTATGTATGGTATGTTTGTGTGTATGTTTGCTTTAATAATGGGGCTTTTAGTGTTTCTTTTAAATTATTAGATTTGTTATATATTGTTTATTGTTGCTGTGAGCCGCCCCGAGTCTACGGAGAGGGGTGGCATACAAATCTAATAAATAAATAAATAAATAAATAAATAAATAAATAAATAAATAAATAAATAAATAAAGTATAGTGTATTGTATTGTATTGTATTGCAATGTAGAGTAGAGTAGAGTAGAGTGGAACAGAACAGAACAGAACAGAATTGAATTATTGTGGCTGGCTCAAGTCTGGCTCCTCTGGTCATGGAGTTTGAGGAGAATGAACTGGGTCCATCAGAGGGGGGGGGAGCAATCATAGGTCAGTGTTTTTATCAGAGGAGTCGGACAATGAAGGTGAGAGAGAGTTGGGGCCTGGCTCTGATGGTGTCAGAGTCAGAGAAAGTTATGGTGGACCCCATTTTAGACGCGAGAGTCAGAAGAATGCGAGGGAGACAGGAGTATTTCCGGCAACGTAGATCACATATCACCGGTAGCATAAAAGGGGAGGAAAAAGGGAAATTTGTTGCAGAATTGCAACGTTCCTTTCTGAATAGAGAGAGAGAGAGATAACAGCAAAAGTGCTTTCTGTCTGCAATCCTGCAAAATCTAGTCTTGAGAAACATTTGTGAGTATCTGTTCATGCCAAGAATTAATGGCTTTAAGACTTTCATTTGGACATTCATTATCAGTTGGGATGATAACGTTGGATTCTTGGCAGGCGAAGTGAAATTCCTTTGATTTCCTCACTGTTTTCAGCATGCTGCTCTGTAAACAGACTATTGTACATATTACTTTGGATTCCGAGTCTTCATTGGGGCTTAATTGCTGATAATAGACCGAACCGGACAGAACAAGAATAGAATAGAATTAGGAGTAAAGTAGAGTAGAGTACAACAGAATAGAACAGAACAGAATCCAATAGAATTCTTTATTGGCCACGTGTAATGGGACACACAAGGAATTTGTCTTTGGTGCATATGCTCTCTGTGTATGTAACTTCAGATCGTGCAGAATGCAGCTGCGAGAGCAGTCATGGGCTTCCCTAGGTATGCCCATGTTACACCAACACTCCGCAGTCTGCATTGGTTGCTGATCAATTTCTGGTAACAATTCAAAGTGTTGGTTATGACCTTTAAAGCCCTTCATGACAGTGGACCAGAATATCTCCGAGACCGCCTTCTGCCGCACGAATCCCAGCGACCAATTAGGTCCCACAGAGTGGGCCTTCTCCGGGTCCCATCAACTAAACAATGTCGGTTGGCGGGCCCCAGGGGAAGAGCCTTCTGTGTGGTGGCCCTGACTCTCTGGAACCAGCTCCCCCCAGAGATTAGAACTGCCCCTACCCTCCTCGCCTTTCGCAAACTCCTTAAAACCCACCTTTGTCGTCAGGCATGGGGGAACTGAGATATCTCCCCCGGGCCTATACAATTTATGTATGGTGTGCTTGTGTGTATGTCTGTTTAATAATGGGTTTTTTTAATATTTTAAATTGTAAATTATTAGATTTGTTATAAACTGTTTTTATTGTGTTGTGAGCCGCCCCGAGTCTACGGAAAGGGGCGGCATACAAATCTACCGTGTTTCCCCGACAGTAAGACAGTGTCTTACTTTCTTTTTATCCCCAAAAGCCCCACTATGTCTTACTTTTGGGGTATGTCTTATATTGGAAAAAAATTGACGAATTTTTTGTTTTAACCATAAAATTAACATCTAGACGCGGTGACGTATGGAGGGAGGGCGGCGCGGAAGTGGGCAGGAGGCGGCGCTCATTTAGATCAGAGGGAGGTGGCAGACGCGGCGACGTATGGAGAGGGGGACGGCGCAGGCGTGGGCAGGAGGCGGCGCTCATTTGGATCAGACGGAGGCGGCAGACGCGGTGATGTATGGAGGGGGGGCGGCGTGGAAGTGGGCAGGAGGCGGTGCGCAGCTAGATGAGAGGGAGGCGGCAATACCCCCGTGTTTCCCCGAAAGTAAGACATATGTCTTACTTTCGGGGTATGGCTTATATTAGCCGACCCCCCTGAAGCCCCCGATACGTCTTACAATCGGGGGTGTCTTACTATCGGGGAAACAGGGTAATAAATAATAATAATAATAATAATAATAATAATAATAATAATAATATAAAAGAAAAGATACATTTGTCAAGAATCTTGAGGTGCAATACTTAATGATTGTCACAGGATACAAACCATAGTGCTACTGCTATTGCTAATTGTGCCCAATTCTATTAATCTCTTCTTGTTGGACTTTCACTCCCCATTGATTATTGTCCTTTCTGTTTTTGGAGTCTGTTCCAGGTTGCCTGGACTGGTCCCGGCTTTCAATGTTGAGCTGGGCCAACACCAATGCCTGCTAACTATTGATTAAGATACAAAGAAGCTGACATATTTTTGTTGTTGCTCTTGCTGATGTGGAAAATCCGTAATGCAAAATTCGTGGGATGAAAAGACACTCAATGAAATGATACTCCAGGATGGAGGGAGTTGTGGTTAGCTCTGGCCCAGCTCCTGCCCCAAGGACTGTGGATGTGGGGGAGACATCCACATGCTGCAGGCCTGTTCCCCCCCCTGATGAAGGCTCCTCTGACCAAGAAGACATGAGTGACAGGGAGGAGGAGAATGGGGCAGACAGCTCCAGAAGGAGATCAATTATCTAGCTCCTCCTTGGATTCAGAACAAGAGTTAATGATACAGCCAGGCATGCGTAGAGCGATGCATAGGCAGCAACAACTGAGAGATTATTATCAAAGAAAATGAGGCCACCTGTGGTTGGGTGGGGCTGTGGTGATTAGTGAGGCTGCTATAAATAGCAGCCTGTGGGTTTGGCCATTGTGGAGGATTATCTGATCGTTGTGTTTCGTGACTGCTTTACTGACTTTTTGTGTGCTGATTTTTCCCTGTTGTGAAACTAAACCAGGGCAAAGTGTGTTTCACTTTGTGAAAAAAGAAGGACTGTGAATTGCCTCACAACTGCAAGCTAAGTTTCACGGAACTGATAAGGGGCTTGTACAACTTACCAGTTTGTTTGGAGACAAGTGCTCTTTGCTATATCAAAAGAGGGCTTGGTTTAAGTGAATGTTCATTATAAAGAACATTGTTTTGAATTTTCCAACGTGTGTGTGTCTGAAATTTGTACCTGTGAATTTTTGGGAGGATTCTACCAGAGAGCCCGACAGAACAGAGGGTTAAGTTGTTGTTTTTTTCCCCTCCTCTTGATAGATGCTGGAAAGTTTTGTCCTCCTGAGATGGCAGTCAGACAGGATTTTTCCACGGGGCAATAAAAAGAATTTAATGGCAAGCATGTTAGAAAAACACCGCTGGCAAATGAAGAGGCTGAAAAGACTGAGCAGAGAAGAAATGGCAGGGAAAACGAAAACATTTCCAACAGTTTCTACCTGTAAAACCCCAAGGAAGTTAGATAGCGCCTAAAGATCCATTTGTGATGAGAGTCAACAAGACCAGGTTTAATCCAAACAAGGCTGAAATGCTCCAGGCAGAGAAACCAGCAATCCGAGATAATACGGTAGAGGATTTTCTGTTTTTTTGCTTTTTTTCAAAATTGTGTGTCTTTGTTTGAGTAGCAGCATTTCCCCTCTTTTTGCTTATTACTATGTTAAGATGATTTCATGCTTAGTGATGATGTCCGTCCATCATGTTCAGAGAGGACCTTGACATCTAATGGGTTGTGGGCTGTATGCGATGTATCCGCAGGTGGTTAGTAATGTCAGAAATAAGTTCATTTCTGGAGGTAATAGTAATGTCAGAAATAAGTTCATTTTAGTAATGTCAGAAATAAGTTCATTATAGTGGTTAAATGTAAAAGTGATTGTTTATTTAGAGAAGTACTGTATCTTGATAAGAAGAAAAGTAAAATATATTTTGCAGTATTTTTCATTGAAAACTTCACTTAGGTATAGTGGTTAACTGTGGCTAGTTGGTGGGTTTACCTTCCGCATGTGCAAAACTATCCCAACAGTTAAAGCTTATACGGACAGGAAATATTCTGCTACATATCTTGCAGACATGTGTGGGCACCACTCTTGCAGCATTTGCAGCTCTGGCTTTGTGCAGTGTTCACTTCTCTTCTGCCATGAATGTTCCTCTGGCCTCAGATGTCTGGCAGCCTTGGTGGATCACCATGTGCCCTGTTGGCTGATCTTTGGCCAGGGTTTCCAACACAGGCTTAGTGAGCAGTGGATGAACTTACCAGAGGACATCGAAGGAGATAGCTCCAAACAGCCAACAAAATCTCATATAATCCGAATCCCAGCGACCGATTAGGTCCCACAGAGTTGGCCTTCTCCGGGTCCCGTCGGCTAAACAATGTCGTTTGGCGGGTCCCAGGGGAAGAGCCTTCTCTGTGGTGGCCCCGACTCTCTGGAACCAGCTCCCCCCAGAAATTAGAACTGCCCCCACCCTCCTTGCCTTCCGTAAACTCCTTAAAACCCACCTTTGCCGCCAGGCATGGGGGAATTGAGATATCTCCCCCGGGCCTATACAATTTATGTATGGTATGTTTGTATGTATGTCTGATTAATAATGGGGTTTTTAAAATGTTTTTAAATTATTAGATTGGTTATGAATTGTTCTATTGCTGTTGTGAGCCGCCCCGAGTCTACGGAGAAGGGCGGCATACAAATCAAATCAAATCAAATCAATCAATAAATGGATGAAGGACCAAAAGTGATGATGTAATACAAGGCAGAGAGGAGGAGGAGGAGGAGGAGGAGGGAAGGAGCAATGGAGAAAGTGGATGGTTAAAGTTGAAGAGGATGAAACATGTTAACGCAGGGCTCCTCAATCTCAGCAGCTTTGTCTGGACTCCCAGAATAACAATAGCAATAAGACTTATATATCGCTTCATAGTGCTTTTACAGCCCTCTCTAAGCGCTTTACAGAATCAGAATATTGGCTCCCCAACAATCTGGGTCCTCATTTTACTCACTTTGGAAAGATGGAAGGCTGAGTCAACCTTGAGTCGGTAGTGAGATTTGAACTGCTGAACTACAGCTAGCAGTTAGCTGAAGCAGCCTGCAGTGCTGCCCTCTAACCACTGTGTCACCCCAGGCTAAGATGATTCAATGTTTTATTAAATCATAGCTTTTTTTCCCCCGCGACAGGGTTAAGAATTTTTGTAAAAGCCTTGGGATGGAAATGTTTTTCATTGATGTTATGATGGTTTGCCACCTGAAGTCCTTTATGGAGATGGGGGGGGGGGGGGGGCAGGCACACATACTGAATAAATAAATAAATAAATAAACGGAGGGAAGAAAAATCATAAATCAATTGGAGACATAACTGCTGGCAGGTTGGCCGGAAAACCTCTGGTGTATCAAAGCTGCGTGATCTGCAGAGCAGATGCTAAAAAAGACTCGAGTCCTTCGTAATCCATGAAATTAGTGCTCAAATTGTAATTTCAAATAGCTCTTCCTATCTTGCGTTAGGGCTTTGAAGAGGACAAAGGCGAACCACAGTAGGGTCTCAGCAAGGATTAGCAAACCTGCAACTGGACTTGGATTTCAAAAGGCGGCTTTTGAAACCCAAGTCAGCAGATATTATTGAGCCTTCCATCAAGAAATTCAGAAGTATATAGTCTTTACTTATTTTCTTGGGGTGACTTTACTTGAGTCCCAAAGGTGCTCTTTTTCCAAGAGGCAACGGGACTTTCTGGTTTTTCTTAGAAGGCACTTCACTTCTCAGCCAAGAAGCTTCTTCAACTCTGGACTGGATGGTGGGGACTGGAAGGATTTATGCTGTTTGCAGGCGGCTGGTTATTTGCATTCTTAAAAGCAGGAAGTTTCTTGGATGAGAAGAGAAATCAAGAAAATAAATTGCAATGGAAACTGCAGATTAATGTTTCCAAATGTAAAATAGTGCACTTGGGGAAAAGGACTCCTCAATCTGAGTATTGTATTGGCAGTTCTGTGTTAGCAAAAACTTCAGAGGAGAAGGATTTAGGGGCAGTGATTTCTGACAGTCTCAAAATGGATGAACAGTGCGGTCAGGCGGTAGGGAAAGCGAGTAGGATGCTTGGCTGCATAGCTAGAGGTATAACAAGCAGGAAGAGGGAGATTGTGATCCTACTATATAGAGTGCTGGTGAGACTCCATTTGGAATAATACTGTGTTCAGTTCTGGAGACCTCACCTACAAAAAGATATTGACAAAATCGAACGGGTCCAAAGACGGGCTACAAGAATGGTGGAAGATCTTAAGCACCAAACGTATCAGGAAAGACTTCATGAACTCAATCTGTATAGTCTGGAGGACTGAAGGAAAAGGGAGGACACGATTGAAACATTTAAATATGTTCAAGGGTTAAAATAAGGTTCAGGAGGGAAGTGTTCTTAATAGGAAAGTGAACACAAGAACAAGGGGCCACGATCTGAAGTTAGTTGGGGGAAAGATCAAAAGCAACGTGAGAAAATATTATTTTACTGAAAGAGTAGTAGATGCTTGGAGCAAACTTCCAGCAGACGTGGTTGGTAAATCCACAGTAACTGAATTTAAACATGCCTGGGATAAACATACAGTATATCCATTGTAAGATAAAATACAGGAAATAGTATAAGGGCAGACTAGATGGACCATGAGGCCTTTTTCTGCCGTCAGTCTTCTATGTTTCTATCACAAGAACAAGGGGGCACAATCTGAGGTTAGTTGGGGGAAAGATTAGAAGCAACGTGAGAAAATATTATTTGACTGAAAGAGTAATAGATGCTTTGAACAAACTTCCAGCAGATGTGGTTGGTAAATCCACAGTAACTGAATTTAAACATGCCTGGGATAAACATATATCCACTGTAAGATAAAATACAAGAAATAGTATAAGGGCAGACTAGATGGACCATGAGGTCTTTTTCTGCCGTCAGTCTTCTATGTTTCTAACACAAGAACAAGGGGGCACAATCTGAGGTTAGTTGGGGGAAAGATTAGAAGCAACGTGAGAAAATATCATTTGACTGAAAGAGTAGTAGATGCTTGGAGCAAACTTCCAGCTGATGTGATTGGTAAATCCACAGTTGAATTTAAACATGCCTGGGACAAACATATATCCATCCAAAGATAAAATACAGGAAATACTGTACTATAAGGAATGGACCAGGGGGTCTTTTTCTGCCATCAATCTTCTATGTTTCTAAACCCAGAAAGTCCAGTTGCCTCTTGAAAAAACACCTTTGGGACAACCGTGACCCAAATGACTTGAGAATCTCTATAGACATTTAAGCTACCTGAGTGTATAATAATTGCACACACCGCATGAATCTGTGTAATTAAAAGAAATGAGAAAAAAAAAACCCGTGGAATCGTTGTGGTTAATGCCGAAGCAAGATCATAAATGAATACATTATTAAGTCTTACTGAATTAATGTTTAACTGCGATAGAGTTGGAATTGAATGAGGCAATTAATCAGAGCAAGGACGGGCTGGGTGATAAGCATCTGTCTTGCTTTGAATATGTTGAGCAGAAAACGACCTTCAGAACGGGCGCTGCCAATCAAAGGGAGCTAGCTGGTATTTTGACAGTTCTGATACCACCGTAAGCGGGGAAATATTAGTGCCACAACGATCCTTGCAGCACAGGAGAGACCCTTCGGGAATTAAATTTCGCCTCTCCAAAGCCTGAACCATCAAGCCAGCCGCTGAAGATTTATGTTTTCTTGGGGTGGTGGTGGAGGTGGTGGATTGTGCTTGATCAAAGACTCAAGATGACTTTTGATTTTTCATTATCACTGCACCGTATACACAGGCTGGGAAATGATATTTATGTATGTATGTATGTATGTATGTATGTATGTATGTATGTATGTATGTATCTATCTATCTATCTATCTATCTATCTATCTATCTATCTATCTATCTATCTATCTATCTATCTATCTATCTATCTATTTGATTTGTATGCCGCCCCTCTCCGAAGACTCGGGGCGGCTAACAACAATATAAAAAGACAATGTAAACAAATCTAATATTAAAAACAATCTAAAAAACCCCAATTTAAAGAACCACTCATACATACAAGCATACCATGTATAAATTCTATAAGCCTAGGGGGAAGGGAAATTTCAATTCCCCCATGCCTGACGACAGAGGTGGGTTTTAAGGAGCTTGCGAAAGGCAAGGAGGGTGGGGGCAACTCTGATATCTGGGGGGAGCTGGTTCCAGAGTGTCGGGGCCGCCACAGAGAAGGCTCTTCTCCTGGGTCCCGCCAAACGACATTGCTTAGTCGACGGGACCCGGAGAAGACCAACTCTGTGGGACCTAACTGGTCACTGGGATTCGTGCGGCAGAAGGCGGACCCGGAGATATTCTGGTCCGATGCCCTGATAGGTCATAACCAACACTTTGAATTGTGACCGGAAATTGATCGGCAACCAATGCAGACTACGGAGTGTTGGTGTAACATGGGCATACCTTGGGAAGCCCATGATTGCTCTCGCAGCTGCATTCTGCACAATCTAAAGTTTCCGAACACTTTTCAAAGGTAACCCCATGTAGAGAGCATTACAGTAGTCGAACCTCGAGGTGATGAGGGCGTGAGTAACTGTGAGTAGTGAGTCCCGATCCAGATAGGGCCGCAACTGGTGCATCAGGCGAACCTGGGCAAACGCCCCCCTCGCCACAGCTGAAAGATGGTTCTCTAATGTGAGCTGTGGATTGAGGAGGATGCCCAAGATGTATCGAGGAGGGAAGGAAGACTGGAGCAAGGTCAGTTTGCTCAGGTTCCCATTTTGGAGACCAAAGAGCTGGGATGGGGGGGGGAAATAAGTTCGAGGCCGCTAATCAATGATGATTTGAGAAGGGTTCAGGTTGTGGCTGAAAATAGCTTAATTCACTTTGGGCTAAACTCAAGGGTCCCCCCAAGTTTAAGACTTGTGGACTTCAACTCCCAGAATCCCCCAGCTTTTGGTCACCACATTATAAAGAAGATCTTGAGAATCTAGAAAGAGTGTAGAGGAGAGCAATCAGGATGATGAGTGGACAGGAGGCTAAAACATATGATGAATGGTTGAAGGAACTGGGCATGGCTAGTCTAGAGAAGAGAAGGACCAGGGGAGACAGGAGAACAGTCTTCCAATACTTGAGGGGCTGCCACAGAGAGGAAGGGGTCAAGCTATTTTTCAAAGCACCTGAAGGCCAGACAAGGAATAATAGGTGGAAACTGATCAAGGAGATTAGTTATTTCAACCTGGAAATAAGGAGGAACAATGAGAACAATCAACCCATGGAAGAGACGTTGCCTTTGGAAGTGGTGGGAGGTTCATCATTGGAAGCTTTCAAGAAGAGATTGGACTGTCATTTGTCAGAAATGCTGTAGGATCTCTTGCTTGGGAGGGCAGTTGGACTAGATGACCTACAAGGTTCCTTCCAACTCTGTCAATCTGTTAATCAAACGTTTAGGGACAAGAGGAAGTGATGCTGCCCAGGGGGGGGGGAATCGGATGGAACAGTAATCGGGCAGTGATGACGAATCTTTTTTGGTTGGCTTGCCAAAAAGGTGTGTGTGTGTGCTAGCATGTGTGCACAATCCCTCCCCCCATGCATGTGCGCCCCTGCACATGCGCACAATCCCCCCCATCCATGTGAATGCGCATGGGCCTCACTTAACCCTGTGACAGTGAAAGAAAAGCTCAATGTTCAAACCAGAAGTTTGGAAAAATGGACCTCTGGTTTGCTCGTTGTGCTGTTTTTTGCACTCCAGAGGGTTCAGGGAAGCTTCCCGAAGCCCCGGAGTGTGAAAAACTAGCACAATGGGCAAACCAGAAGTCCATTTTTCCAAACTTCTGGTTTGCCCATTGAGCTTTTTTTTTTTTTTTGCACTCCAGGGCTTCAGGGAAGCTTCCTAGAAGCTTCTAGGGGGTAAAAATGGCCTTCCCCAAGGCCGAAAATCAGCTGGCCAGCACACACATGCGCTCTGAAGCTGACATGGGGCAATATCTCATGTGCTCTCCAAAATGGCTCCGCGTGCCACCTGTGGCATGTGTACTATAGGTTCGGCATCGTGGGTATAGGGCCTCTTGACTGAGCCGGGGCGGTTAGACTAGAACAGTGTTTCCCAACCTTGGCAACTTGAAGATATCTGGACTTCAACTCCCAGAATTCTCCAGCCAGCATTTGCTGGCTGGGAAATTCTGGGAGTTGAAGTCCAGTTATCTTCAAGTTGCCAAGGTTGGGAAACACAGGACTAGAAGACCTCCAAGGTCCTTTCCAGCTCTGTTATTCCGAAAGAAACTTACAAAGAATCAGCCTGCTAAAAGCGAGGGCGTGAGATTTGTTCTCCCCGACTTGCAAGGTCCTGTCTAGTGTAGCCTTGACAAGGAAGTATAATTGGTTCATTTGGTTGTGTTTCCTGTCTGGTTCACCTGGGAGCCTGACACAGACGGATAAATAACAAGAGATCAAGGAAACAGGAATTCCAGGGTTTTCAAAGGAAATCCCCCATCAAACTCTTAAAAGGCGCTACCCTTAAAACCATTTTTTTTCCCAGGGAAGAGCAAACAGAATTACAACCGAATATTGGGGAAAGGGGGTCTTTGCCACACGGAGCCCACCCCATCAATTATCATAACATTAATCCAATTACAGGCATCACAAGCGGCTCAGGGGCTGTGTCTTCCCCACTCCCCCATAATTCATGCACAGGGTGCTGGTCCCCTCTCCACTTCCCCTGAATAATTCACCAGACAAAGGCAGGAGATCTTCCGACCGCGTCGCAGAAGAGGCAATTAAAGTTAGTTCCCGAGGTGGGACTCGGCGGAGTATCGCTCTTACTACGCTGCTGTGTCGACTGATCAAACACTCCGCCATGGCTCCACCATGCTGTATGCAAAGCTTTAATGAGGCAAAGGGCCTAGGGCCCTTATGTGTTCAAATACACACTGTTTTCTGCGCACTGTATCTCGCGGAGAGTGACTGCGCCTTCCCGCATGCTTCGAGCCTTCCCATTTCTCATAACCTCTTACAGCAGGGGCAAAATGCTCCCGGTTCGATCCGGTCCGAGCACAGTGGTAGCAGCGCCGGCCAGTGGTTTAGAGCAGTGTTTCCCAACCTTGGCAACTTGAAGATATTTGGACTTCAACTCCCAGAATTCCCCAGCCAGCATTCGCTGGCTGGGGAATTCTGGGAGTTGAAGTCCAGATATCTTCAAGTTGCCAAGGTTGGGAAACACTGTACTAGCGCATGTGTGGAAGGCCATATGCATGTGCAGAGGAGCCCAAACACATGGGTGCGCCCTCCCATTTGCGAACCGGTAGAGAAGGTAATTGAATACCAGTTCTGGTGACATCATCACTGTATTTGATACGGTGATGATATTTGCGGGGCTGCCACAAAGAAGGAGGAGTCAAGCTATTATCCAAAGCACCTGAGGGTAGAACAACAAGCAATGGGTGGAAACTAATCAAGGAGAGAAGCAACCTTAGAACTAAGGAGGAATTTCTTGACAGTGAGAACAATTAATCAGTGGAAAGGTTTCCCTTCAGAGGTTGTGGATGTTCCTAAGAAGAGATTGCATAACCACCTGTCAGAAATAATATAGGGTTTCCTGCCTGAATAGGAGGTTGGACTAGAAGACCTCAAAGGTCCTTTGTATCTCTATCATCATTGTGATGTGATGTATCATTATCATCATTGTGATGATGATGCAGAAAATTATTTCCACTAAATAAAATTCGCTTATATATTTGATCGTTCTCTGGAAGGAGTTCCTAGAATGGCAATCCCTTCCACCCTGAGGACAGATCTATTCTGTGCCCTGCCCAGCCCCCGGATTTTGCTTATTCCATGTGTGTGTGTGTGTGTGTGTGTGTGTGTGTGTGTGTGTGTGTGTAAGCTGCCTTGAGTCCTTCAGAATTAGGCGGCATAGAAGTCAAATAAATAAATAAATATGCCAAATATCACTCACGCGTCATCGTGAAATCTCCACAACCATAAAGCTTACAAACTTGAAAACACAAGAACAAGGGGACACAATCTGAGGTTAGTTGGGGGAAAGATCAAAAGCAACGTGAGGAAATATTATTTCACTGAAAGAGTAGTAGATGCTTGGAACAAACTTCCAGCAGACGTGGTTGGTAAATCCACAGTAACTGAATTTAAACATGCCTGGGATAAACATATATCCATCCTAAGATAAAACACAGGAAATAGTATAAGGGCAGACTAGATGGATAAGGGGTCTTTTTCTGCAGTCAGTCTTCTGTTTCTATGTTTCTATCCACTATATAAACTGGCTGGGGAATTCTGGGAGTTGAAGTCCAAATATCTTCAAGTTGCCAAGGTTGGGAAACACTGGTTTAGAGAGCCGCGAGTTACTACACCCTCCTGGATGTCGCCATTTTTTTTGCTTTTTACCCTCTGCCCATGCGCAAAGCATTCTGGAGCCAGGGTGGCAGAGTGATTAGAGTGCAGCAATGCAGGCTACTTCAGCTAACTGCTAGCTGTAGTTCAGCAGTTCAAATCTCACCACCCGCTCAAGGTTGACTCAGCCTTCCATCCTTCCGAGTGGGGTCAAATGAGGACCCAGATTATTATTATTATTATTATTATTATTATTATTATTATTATTATTATTATTATTAATTAGATTTCTATGCCGCCCCTCTCTGTAGACTTGGGTCGGCTCACAACAGTGATAAAAACAATACATAATGACAAATCTAATAATTAAAATCTAAAATAGCAATTATTGGGGGCAAGATTGTTGGGGGCAAGAGGCTGGTTCTGTAAACTGCTTAGAGAGGGCTGTAAAAGCACTATGAAGTGGTATACAAGTCTAAATGCTATTGCACATGCCCAGTCTTCTTCTGCCGATGTGTCCGTTACTCCAATCAGCTTCTGGGTAGGTACTGAACAAAGGATGACCTTGAGACTCTAGAAGGAATTTGTTATGGCTACATCTCTACATCCCTCATGCAACAGCCCCTCCGAAGTTCCCACAGCAAGAACACACTCTAAAGCAGTGGTCGGGACCCCTTTGGGTGTCGAATGACCGTTTCACAGGGGTCGCCTAAGACCATGGGGGAAAAGACAAATTTCCCATGGTGGTTAGCAATTAAAGCTTCTATTCTGGTGCCTTGGGACATATTTTTACATTCCGACCAATCAGGCGTTTACAGTGGGGGTGTCCCTCTGATCTTCCTGCCATTCAGCTTAAAGCTCTGCTGGGAGAATTGGTGCTAGACTTATGGCTGGGGGTCACCACAACATGAGGAACTGTATTAAGGGATCATGGCATTAGAAAGGTTGAGATCCTCTGCTTTAGGGGGGCAAATGACCGTTTCACAGGGGTCGGCTAAGACAAATATTCCATGGTGTTAAGAACTAAAGCTTCTATTCTGGCTCTTTGGAGCATATTTTTACAATCCAACCAGTGGAGGTGTCCCTCTGACCTTCCTGCCAATCAGCTTAAAGCTCTGTTGGGAAAATTGGTGCCAAACTTATGGTCGGGGGTCACCACAATATGAGGAACTGTATTTAGGGGTCGCGGCATTGGTTGCCAATCAGTTTCCGGTCACAATTCAAAGTGTTGGTTATGACCTATAAAGCCCTTCATGGCACCGGACCAGATTATCTCAGGGACTGCCTTCTGCTGCACGAATCCCAGCGACCAGTCAGGTCCCCAGAGTGGGCCTTCTCCGGGTCTCGTCAACTAAACAATGTTGTTTGGCGGGACCCAGGGGAAGAGCCTTCTCTGTGGTGGCCCCGGCCCTCTGGAACCAACTCCCCCCAGAGATTAGAATTGCCCCCACCCTCCTTGCCTTTCGTAAGCTGCTTAAAACCCACCTCTGCCGCCAGGCATGGGGGAATTGAGATCCTCTTTCCCCCTAGGCCTTTACAATTTTATGCATGGTATGTCTGTATGTATGTTTGGTTTTTTATAATAATGGGTTTTTAATTGTTTTTAGTATTGGATTATTATATGCTGTCTTATTATTGCTGTTAGCCGCCCCGAGTCTCCGGAGAGGGGCGGCATACAAATCCAATCAATCAATCAATCAATCAATCAATCAATAAATAATAAATATAAATTACAAAGGTTGAGAACCACTGCTCTAAAGCATAAAGTGTGGCAGACCAAAGTCTCCAAGTCAATGTTGGCTTTGGCCTGACGGTGAACTCATAAGCAATGGAAACTGCAGTTCAATGTTTCCAAATTTAAAATAATGCACTTGGGGAAAAGGAATACTCAATCTGAGTATTGTATTGGCAGTTCTGTGTTAGCAAATACTTCAGAAGAAAAGGATTTAGGGGTAGTGATTTCTGACAGTCTCAAAATGGGTGAACAGTGCAGTCAGGCGGTAGGGAAAGCAAGTAGGATGCTTGGCTGCATAGCTAGAGGTATAACAAGCAGGAAGAGGGAGATTATGATCCCGCTATATAGAGTGCTGGTGAGACCACATTTGGAATACTGTGTTCAGTTCTGGAGACCAGGAGGGAAGTGTTTTTAATAGGAAAGTGAACACAAGAACAAGGGGACACAATCTGAAGTTAGTTGGGGGAAAGATCAAAAGCAACATGAGAAAATATTATTTTACTGAAAGAGTAGTAGATCCTTGGAACAAACTTCCAGCAGACGTGGTAGATAAATCCACAGTAACTGAATTTAAACATGCCTGGGATAAACATAGATCCATCCTAAGATAAAATACAGAAAATAGTATAAGGGCAGACTAGATGGACCAGGAGGTCTTTTTCTGCCGTTGGACTTCTATGTTTCTAAGCAATCGAGGAGGGATGGGAAGCTAAAACATATATTACAATAGTGGTTTTTTTTACAGCATGACTTTCGCCTCAATGTTTCTTTAAGCCATTTGTCAACAGCCACAAATATTTTTTGCTTCCCGTGTGGTTGGTTTCTCTTTTTTCTAACTTTCATTTTCCTTTTGTTAAAACAAATTAATAGGGACTTGACAGAGCTCCAACTGTCTCCTTCCTCAGTGGGAATTGCTGGAGAAACTAGTGTGATAAAGATAATCAGCATATTCATTTCCACCAAGGACCAGGTTCAAGGCTTGCTATTAAAAGTGTCTGCTCTGATATTCTTTGATGAATCAACTAATTATTATAGCCGGAGAAGAGTTTCCAGCGACTTAAAAAAAATAAAATACAAGGTTTTTTAAAAGTGGCTTTTAAACACGTAGCCTCGACTTACAATCACGATGGAGCCCAAAATTTTGGTGGCTAAGGCAGACAGTTGTTAAGTAAGCTGTGCCTCAATGTACAACCTTTTTTTGCCACAGTCGTTATACAAAGCATTGCAGTTGTTAAATGAAGGGTGCAATTAAGGCAACCTGGTTTCCTCCACCATTGGCTTTGCTTGTCGAAAGCTTGGCTGGCAAGATTGCAAATAGCAATAGCACTTAGACTTACATACAGCTTCATGGTACTTTCCAGCCCGTTCTGAGCAGTTTACAGAGTCGGCCTCTTGCCCTCAACAATCTGGGTCCTTATTTTACCCACCTCAGAAGAAGGGAAGTCTGAATCACCCATGGGCCAATGGGACTCGAACTGCCAAACTGCCAAACAGCAGAATGTGTCATGCTTACAATATTTGGAACACAACTCCCCAAATGTCCCAGAGAGCATGATCATGGGGCAATGGAAATTGTAATCCAACTCAATAAACCACAGACTGAGTCTTGTCTTCTCTATCAAAGTGGCCGAGACTGTCCACTTCCACTCATTTGTTTGCCTTCTCAATCTCCCAAAATCCCATTTCTTACAAATGCTGAAAGAATTTGCTGAGAATGAGAAAATACGAGAGAATATATGAGAGAAGGAATTAGAAAGAATGAGAGAATGAAAGAGAGAGAAAGAATGAAAGAGAATGACAGAACGAAAGAGAGAAAATATGAGAGAATGAATGAGAGAGAATGACAGAGTGAAAGAAAATGAAAGAATGAGAGAGAGAATGAAAGAGAATAAGAGAAATGAGAATGACAAAATGAAAGAAAATATGAGAGAATGAATGAGAGAGAATGACAGAGTGAAAGAAAATGAAAGAATGAGAGAGAGAGAATGAAACAGAATGAAAGAGGGAAAACATGAGAGAAAATATGAGAGAATGAATGAGAGAGAGAGAGAGAATGAGAGTGAAAAAGAGAGAATGAATGAATGAATGAATGAGAAAGAATGAAAGAGAGAATGAGAGAGAGAATGAAAGAGAAAAAATGAGAGAAAATATGGGAGAATAAATGAGAGAATGAATGAATGAGAGAGAATAAGAGAAATGAGAATGACAAAATGAAAGAGAAAATATGAGAGAATGAATGAGAGAGAATGACAGAGTGAAGGTGTTGTGATTCCGTCTGAGGCCCCTCAGGGAACGGCTGATCTTCTGTCGGTTTCCAGCTCAGAGGTAGAGGATGAGGAACAGGAGGTGCAGGCAGACGAGGAGGAGGAATCCCAGGCTGAAGAAGAGGGAGGACAGCCAGAGTCCCCCCAGAGGGAGCTCTCCCGAGCAAGCAGCCTGGATTCCTTAGAGGAAAATGCACAAGCCATAATTGATCTGCGACAGAGAAGAGCTACACAGCGAAGGGACCAATTGGCTAGGTACTTTCAGCATTAAAGAGGCAACAGCTGGGTTTGGGTGTGGTGCTCTTTGGAAAAGCTAAAAGGCAGACCCACCCTTCCTGGCTTGTGGAGTTTTATCTTTGAGAGTCTTGGGACCTGGCTGTGAACTTTGGCGTCTTGGAATCCTGGTTTGTACCTTTGACTACTGAAACCTTGGGGTGGGTGTGCCAGCAAGAAGTTTGCTGTATTGTCTGGACATCAGGACTCTGCTGTAAAGTCTCATAACCTGTCTGTTGGGAAGAACAGGTTTTCCTCTGTGTTTATTTTTTCCAGCTATAAAGTACTTTTGCTTTTACCAGAGTGTCTGGCTGTTTTTTCCAGTTGGTGTTGAGGTCTGGGGGAACCCAGACAGAACAGAAAGAAAATGAAATAATGAGAGAGAGAGAATGAAACAGAATGAAAGAGGGAAAACATGAGAGAAAATATGAGGGAATGAATGAGAGAGAGAGAATGAGAGTGAAAAAGAGAGAATGAATGAACGAGAAAGAATGAAAGAGAGAATGAGAGAATGAAAAAGAAAAAATGAGAGAAAATATGGGAGAATGAATGAGAGAGAATAAGAGAAATGAGAGAGAATTACAAAATGAAAGAGAAAATATGAGAGAATGAATGAGAGAGAATGACAGAGTGAAAGAAAATGAAAGAATGAGAGAGAGAATGAAACAGAATGAAAGAGGGAAAACATGAGAGAAAATATGAGGGAATGAATGAGAGAGAGAGAATGAGAGTGAAAAAGAGAGAATGAATGAATGAATGAGAAAGAATGAAAGAGAGAATGAGAGGGAGAGAATGAAAGAGAAAAAATGAGAGAAAATATGGGAGAATGAATGAGAGAATGAATGAATGAGAGAGAATAAGAGAAATGAGAGAGAATGACAAAATGAAAGAGAAAATATGAGAGAATGAATGAGAGAGAAAGACAGAGTGAAAGAAAATGAAAGAATGAGAGAGAGAGAATGAAACAGAATGAAAGAGAGAAAACATGAGAGAAAATATGAGGGAATGAATGAGAGAGGAGAGAATGAGAGTGAAAAAGAGAGAATGAATGAACGAGAAAGAATGAAAGAGAGAATGAGAGAGAATGAAAGAGAATGATAGAATGAAAGAGAAAAATGAGAGAAAATATGGGAGAATGAATGAGAGAATGAATGAATGAGAGAGAATAAGAGAAATGAGAGAGAATGACAAAATGAAAGAGAAAATATGAGAGAATCAATGAGAGAGAGAGAGAATGACAGAATGAAAAAGATAAAATGAGAGAATGAGAGAGAGAGAGAGTGAGAGAGAGAGAGAGAGGGAGGGGAGAAAGATGTGGGAGCTGCGTTCACCAATCTGTTAGATAAAAATCAACAAAGCAATTAAGCTCCAACAAAAACAAGACAAGGTAACTCCTTGCATCCCAAACAATCTGCATGTTAATTACCCTGCTTACAGGAAAGATAAGAGGAAGATTCAGCCCCCCTTCCTTTCCTGAGGAATATATTTCAAACAAAGCCATGAAAAATGCATGAGCCAGGAGTCCCTTCCTGAGGCTGAGCTGCACTTTCCTTGTCAAATATTTCAGCTCCAAGAGGTCCAGGGGAAGGTTAAAGCACAATATTGTCATTTCAGAGAGAGAAGGGGGGGGGGGGGGGGGCTGTCAAGAAAGTTAAAAAGTGATGGGAATTTTCCTAGGCTGCCAATGACCCATCAATGTCTTTCTGCCGTCCAAAAGCACCACAGCCACAGTTCAGGTCAAGTATGAAGACCTTGAACAATTGCTCAGCCTTCAAACTCAACTTGAACCTCTTCTAAAAAGGATACCATGAGATCTCCAAGTCTCATGATGAATGTACGTGTGTGTGTGTGTGTGTGTGTGTGTGTGTGTGTGGTTCCACTTATCTTCCCTAATGGTTCGCATTGTGATGGAAGTACGCCCCCGACTATGCAATACTGCTTCTTCTGGCAGTAGGAAAAGCAAGTAGGATGCTTGGCTGCATAGCTAGAGGTATAACAAGCAGGAAGAGGGAGATTGTGATCCCCTTATATAGAGCGCTGGTGAGACCACATTTGGAATACTGTGTTCAGTTCTGGAGACCTCACCTACAAAAAGATATTGACAAAATTGAACGGGTCCAAAGATGGGCTACAAGAATGGTGGAAGGTCTTAAGCATAAAACGCATCAGGAAAGACTTCATGAACTCAATCTGTATAGTCTGGAGGACAGAAGGAAAAGGGGGGACATGATCGAAACATTTAAATATGTTAAACGGTTAAATAAGGTTCAGGAGGGAAGTGTTTTTACTAGGAAAGTGAACACAAGAACAAGGGGACACAATCTGTAGTTAGTTGGGGGAAAGATCAAAAGCAACGTGAGAAAAAATTATTTCACTGAAAGAGTAGTAGATCCTTGGAACAAACTTCCAGCAGACGTGGTTGGTAAATCCACAGTAACTGAATTTAAACATGTCTGGGATAAACATATATCCATTGTAAGATAAAATACAGGTTGATAAATCCACAGTAACTGAATTTAAACATGCCTGGGATAAACATATACCCATTGTAAGATAAAATACAGGAAATAGTATAAGGGCAGACTAGATGGACCATGAGGTCTTTTTCTGCCGCCAGTCTTCTATGTTTCTATGTTTCTGAACACAGACTGCCAGCAGTATGGCAGATCGAATCTCACCAGGCTCCAGGTCGACTCAGCCTTCCATCTTTCCAAGGTGGGTCAAATGAGGACCCAGATTGTTGGGGGCAAGAGGCTGATTCTCTGTAAACCGCTTGGAGAGGGCTGTAAAGCACTGTGGAATAATATAAAAGTCTAAATGCTAAATGCTATTTCTTAAAAAAGGTATTTTTTTTAATTGAACGCAACTAACGAAACCAACAACAAACATTAAGAAGAAGAAAAAAATATTAACAAACAAGTGGGGAACTTATAGCCCGTCACCCAAAGGCTATTATCAAATTTAGTCATAATTAACACTCTTTCCTGTTTTGGATATTCTATTTTCAATTATACATCACAAATTATAGAGCCTTTACCCCATAGTACATTCAAAGACAAAGACGTACAACGAACAAACAAAATGGGGTATTGATGTCTCCCTGTCAACCAAAAACTATTGTCGGATACAATCAAAGTATTGACATTTCCCATTAATCTTTGTAATACTCTCTAAGTCAGTGTTTCCCAACCTTGGCAATTTGAAGATATCTGGACTTCAACTCCCAGAATTCCCCAGCCAGCGAATGTTGGCTGTGGAATTCTGGGAGTTGAAGTCCAAATATCTTCAAGTTGCCACGGTTGGGAAACACTGCTCTAGGTATAGACCGATTTTATTCTACTGAAGCGCCAAAAATGCCGGATGCCGCCACAGGAGCCCCCGCCACAAGTGACATCAAGCTGACCACGCCCACCCTGGCCACGCCTGCCCCAGACACCCATTTGACATGCGAGTCAAAACAGGTTTGCCATCACTGGTCTAGGGCAATTGTCATGTCCCACTGGCTAAAGTCAACTCGCTGCAGGACAATTCGACACTGTATTAATCATTACATTCCATTATTTCCTTCCCTCCTTTCTTTTCCAAAGTTTCCCCCTTCCGACACAGCTTCGTGGGTATTAATCTGTTAACGTTGCCTTGAAAATCAAACGGTCTGTTTTCAGAGCCGTGACCAAACACACCGAGGGACAATTTCAACTAGTACAAAAGTTCAATTAATTTCGACGGAACCACGGCCGACAATAGTGCAATAAAATTCGATCGAGATATACAGGAGGAAATATATAATAATTTGGCTGAAAACGTGGGTCACCAATAATTTTTTAAAAAATAATAAAGAGGCTCAAATGAAATGTTTAAGTGCCTTTTTCCCCCCCTGGTCATTGTACCAAGCAGCATATAAAAACACAGCTGCAATTATTATTATTATTATTATTATTATTATTATTATTATTATTATTAATTAGATTTGTATGCTCCCCCTCTCCGAAGACTCAGGGCAGCTCACAACAGTAATACAAAAACAATATAACAGTGAGACAAATCTACTATAAAAATAAAACATATCTAAAACCCCAACAATTAAAAACCATGCAGCACATACATACTGTTCTGTCTGGGTCACTCCAGAAGCCAATACCAACCCAAAAAGAGAAGCCAGACACACTGGTAAAAGGCAAAGGCAGTTTATATAATTCAAGGAAAACACAGGTAACAGAAAATGTCCTTACAAACAGGAAAAACGCTGGAACTTCAAATATATACACGAAGGGAATAGTCCATGAACAGAAAATGTCCTTACAAACAGGAAAAACGCTGGAACTTCAAATATATACACGAAGGGAATAGTCCATGAAGCAATACCAGATTCTTGCTGCCAAGACGAAGCTGTAGATAGCAAATAGACGCCTCCCACGAGTCTTCCAGACTGTGAGGCCACAAGCCAAGATCAGAGACGCTGAGAATCAAAACAGGTCACCGCAACTCCAATTGATAACACCCCACATGGCTTCAAGGCCTTGCCTGCCTTTTAAACCCTGCTGATGAGGACCACACCCAAACCCAGCTGTTTCTAATTCAATGGTGAAAATATTTCTTTAACTGCTCCTTTAGTTGCTCTGAACGTCTCTGTCTCATGTCAATGACAGCTTGTGCGTCATCACCTAATGACTCCAAGCTACTGGCTGGGGAGAGCCCCCCCTCCGCCCCCGGGGCTCTCATGCTGTACTCCTTCATCCCATTCCTGACTCTCCTCTCCCCCGTCCGACTGTTCAGCCCCCTCCTCTGCGCTGTCATCCTCCTCCGGGCATGGAGCCAGCAGAGACACAGCTGGTCCCTGAGCAGCCTCAGGCTGAATCACAACACATACCAAACATAAAATATAAAAGCCTGGGGGAGGATGTCTCAGTTCCCCCATGCCTGGCAATAAAGGTGGGTCTTGAGTAATTTGTGAAAGACAAGGAGGGTGGGGCCGTTCTAATCTCCGGGGGGGGAGTTGATTCCAGAGGGCCGGGGCCGCCACAGAGAAGGCTCTTCCCCTGGGGCCCGCCAAACGACATTGTTTGGTCGACGGGACCCAGAGAAGGCCAACTCTGTGGGACCTTATCTGCCGCTGGAATTCGTGCGGTAGAAGACGGTTCCGGATGTATTCTGGTCCAATGCCATGTAGGGCTTTAAAGGTCATTACCAACACTTTGAATTGTGACCGGAAACCGATCGGCAGCCAGTACAGGCCACGGAGTGTTGCAGAAACGTGGGCGAATCTATGAATGAAGGGCAACGCGACGAGAACAGACAGCGGTGTCGATGGAAATCCCATTCAAGAAGGAAATAACTTTGCTGGCTTCCCAACTCCTTATCTTCCGCTAATGACAAACTAAAAATCAAAGGCAGTTAACCTCAACTTGTTCCATTTCAATATAAATCCTCTTGCTTTTCCCCCTCTGTTGTTTGGGGGGGGGTTGGCAGCTACACAACCACACAATCCTGCCTAACTCCTCTAACGTTTGTGCATTTTAATGCAGAGCCCCTTCAAGAGCTGAAGTACGGCTTTTTAACAATCGCGGGGCCACTCAGATCCTTTTAATAAACCTGAATCAAATCGTTTTGGCCCCTTGTCCTTTTAATCGTGCCACATCCTCTGGATATCCTCACTTGTGCCACCATTTCTGCCCTCCCTCTTTGGACCCCTCCCCCAAATTGGAACCATAAGTACTCCAAATACGAACTGAATAATCAAATTATCACAGATAATCCCCGCTCGGTTAAAGACCTTGGTATACTAACAACAAAAGATTTAAGTGCCAAAGCCCACTGCAACAACATAGCCAAGAAGGCTTCAAGAGTTGTAAACCTAATCCTACGTAGCTTCTGCTCTGGCAATCTCACACTACTTACCAGAGCTTACAAAACTTTTGCCAGACCCATCCTCGAATACAGCTCATCCGTTTGGAACCCATATCGCATCTCAGACATCAACACCCTTGAAAATGTCCAAAGATACTTCACCAGAAGAGCCCTTCACTCCTCCACTCGAAACAGAATACCCTACGAGATTAGACTTTCAATCCTGGGCCTAGAAAATTTAGAACTAAGACGCCTTAAACAAGATCTAAGTATTGCCCACAAGATCATATGCTGCAATGTCCTGCCTGTCGGCGACTACTTCAGCTTCAACCACAACAACACAAGAGCACACAACAGATTTAAACTTAATATTAACCGCTCCAAACTTGACTGTAAAAAATATGACTTCAGTAACCGAGTTGTCGAAGCGTGGAACTCATTACCGGACTCCATAGTGTCATCCCCAAATCCCCAACACTTTACCCTTAGAGTATCTACGGTTGACCTATCCAGATTCCTAAGAGGTCAGTAAGGGGTGAGTACAAGTGCACTAGAGTGCCTTCCGTCCCCTGTCCTATTGCTCTCCTATATCTCCTCTACCTTTCTTCTATTCCTATATCTCTTCTTCTATTCTTTCATTGATATGTTCTATTACTATATCTTCTTTTCTATTCTTTCTTAGATATATTTTACTATGAGTATCTCTTATATAACCTTCATCATGTATTTTACTATGTGTATATAGATATATACCCACTAAAACCCTCAATTTGTATTGGACTAAATAAATAAATAAATAGGTAGGTAGGTAGGTAGGTAGATAGATAAATAAATAAATAAATAAGATGATTAATCTTAGCACAGCTCAAGACTCTCAGAAGCTGCATGTTATTGAGGCAGAGAGCTGAAAGCAGTTGGGGTGGTGCAGATTTTTAAGGCCTGATGATATACTACAGGTAGTCCTCGAGTGGCGACCGCAAATGGAGCCCCCCCCCAATTGATGTCGGTAAGCAAAACATTTGGTCAGCTGAGTTTGCCCCCGTTTTACCACTTTTCTTACTGTCACAGTTATTAAGGGAACTGTAGCATTTGTTTAAGTTAGTTCATGAATCTGGGTTTCCCCCCTTGTCTTGGCTTGTCGGAAGGTCGCAAACAAAGGGGGCAGCATGTCATAAATATGGGTCAGTTGCCAGGCATCTGAATTTGGGTCATGTGACAAGGGGGGATGTAAGGGTGAAAGACAGTCACAAATCACTGTTTTCAGTGGATATTATCATGCTATCATGTCTCCCCTGGTCCTTAGAAACATAGAAACATAGAAGACTGACGGCAGAAAAAGACCTCATGGTCCATCTAGTCTGCCCTTATACTATTTTCTGTATTTTATCTTAGGATGGATATATGTTTATCCTGGGCATGTTTAAATTCAGTTACTGTGGATTTACCAACCACGTCTGCTGGAAGTTTGTTCCAAGGATCTACTACTCTTTCAGTAAAATAATATTTTCTTACATTGCTTCTGATCTTTCCCCCAACTAACTTCAGATTGTGTCCCCTTGTTCTTGTGTTCACTTTCCTATTAAAAACACTTACCTCCTGAAGCTTATTTAACCCTTGAACATATTTAATTCCTTCTTTTCATTAAAGTAGACATACCCAATTCCAGCAACATTATTATTATTTTTTATTATTATTATTTATTGGATTTGTATGCCGCCCCTCTCCGTAGACTCGGGGCGGCTACAAGCATGGTTGATACCCGAGACCAACCTCAGCTATTCTTCGCTATTCTCCAAAGCAACTGAGGGTAGAACAAGAAGCAACGGGTGGAAACTAAACAAGGAGAGGAGCAACTTAGAACAAAGAATGGTTATGACCTATAAAGCCCTTCATGGCACCGGACCAGAATATCTCCGGGACCGCCTTCTGCCGCACGAATCCCAGCGACCAGTTAAGTCCCACAGAGTTGGCCTTCTCCGGGTCCCGTCAACTAAACAATGTCGTTTGGTGGGACCCAGGGGAAGAGCCTTCTCTGTGGCGGCCCCGACCCTTTGGAACCAACTCCCCCCAGATATCAGAGTTTCCCCCACCCTCCTTGCCTTTTGTAAGCTCCTTAAAACCCACCTCTGTCGTCAGGCATGGGGGAACTGAGACTTTCCCTCCCCTAGGCTTATGGTATGTTAGTATGCATGATTGGTTTTTAAATTGGGGTTTTAAATTAACTTAAACTTAAATATTAGATTTGTTTACATTGTATTATTATTGCTGTGAGCCGCCCCGACTCTGCGGAGAGGGGCGGCATACAAATCTGATAACTAACTAACTAACTAACTAACTAACTAACTAACTAACTAACTAACTAACTAAACAAACAAACAAACAAACAAACAAATAAATAAATGGAGAAATTTCCTTACAGAACAATGAATCAGTGGAACGACTTGCCACCAGAAGTTGTGAATGCTCCAACACTGGAAGTTTTTAAGAAGGTCTGTCTGAAGTAGTGTAGGGTCTCCTGCCTAAGCAGGGGGTTTCACTAGAAGATCTCCAAGGTCCCTTCCAACTCTGTTGTTGTTGTCGTCAGCATCACCATCAACATCGCTGACAAGGCAAGAAACTGGAAGCTTTCACCAAAGGCAAAAGAGGAATAACGTGCATCATGAAGGGTTACGCAACACCTGGACTAGGGGCACATACCTTGGCTTAGGCTGTTCTCCTGCCTTCCGTGAGAACAAAAACCCGGCCTCCCACTCAATCCCTGCAAACAGGAAATGCTCCCAAGAGAACAAGGCTGCCGGCAGCTGCCTGCTAAAACTTGTTCTTAGGGTAAAAGCAGAAAAACCAGAGATGCGGCTTCTAATATTTCATGCCTTCCCCGTTAGGTCCTCCGAGGCCAGGGGGCACTTAAGACTACGTGGAGGATTCGACTTACGACTACAATTGAGCCCCGTATTTTGACATTCGTTAAGTGAATGCTGCCACAATTTAGGCCAGGTGGTGGTGAATCTATGGCAGTGTTTCCCAACCTTGGCAACTTGAAGATACTTGGACTTCAACTCCCAGAATTCCTCAGCCAGTGAATGCTGGCTGGGGAATTCTGGGAGTTGAAGTCCAGATATCTTCAAGTTGCCAAGGTTGGGAAACACTGGTCTATGGCACGTGTGCCAGAGGTGGCATGCAGAGCTCTCTCTGTGGGCATACGTGCCATAGCACCAACTTTGTTTTCGGGCCACTGCCATGCAGACTAAACAATGTCGTCTGATGGAACCTAGGGGAAGAGCCTTCTCTGTGGTGGCCCCGGCCCTCTGGAATCAACTCCCTCCGGAGATTCGAACTGCCCACACCCTTCTCCCCTTCCGCAGGACTCTGAAGACCTATCTATGTCGCCAGGCATGGGGCAATTGATATATCCCCTTTTGGCTAGTAAGATTTATGTGTGGTTATGATTGGGTAGTGTTGACTGTTTTTAATGATGGTTTTTTAACTATAGTTTTAATTATTGGATTTGTACCATATTGTTTATTGTCGTTGCGAGCCGCCCCGAGTCTTGGGAGAGAGGCAGCATAAAAATCTAATAAATTATTATTATGTCAATACAACACAGCAAATGAGATCACTATGCTGGATTTCGTATTTCATCACCAGTCGGGCGCTACCCAAGCACCTAGGACTGCGTGATGTAGCGGCGAATTATGTTTGCCCATCCCAGTAAAGCGGCCTTTTGCAATTGACAGATGGAGATTTTGTCAATTCCGATGGTTTTCAAATAATAACAATAATAACAACAACAACAATAACAATAACAACAACTTGTTATTATTATTGTTATTATTTGAAAAACCATTGGAATTGACAAAATCTCCATCTTATTACTATTATTATTATTATTATTATTATTATTATTATTATTATTACGCATGCGCAAATGCCTCCCGCCAGCCAGCTGGTCTTTGTGTCTCTGCTGTGCATACTTGGGGTGCCCATGTGCATGTTGCAGTTTGGGTGGGGTGCAGGCACATATGCATGGTGTATGTACATGTGCAGAGGTGCAACTGTGCTGGCACATTGCGCGGTTGTTCGCGAACACGTTGGCTACTCGGTGCCTTAAAGGTCTGCCACCACTGTTTTAGACCTTTCTTAACTGTACCACTGCGGTTGTTACATTAGGAGCACAGTTGTTAAGGAAGCATTGGTCTTTCAGAAATCTAAAATAATTTTTTTTAAAAAAGAGCTGTGTGTCTTTCTAGCCTGCAAAAGCTCAGGGCACATACCAGAACTCTGAAGGCAGGATAAAAGAATTTGAGAAACTCTTATTAAAACCATCAGATATCTCGCCTTCTTTCTAACTGCTATACATAAAGATCTTGAGATGACTGTGCGTGCGGCAAGATAATATAGTTTCCATTGGTTTGTTCTTTGGTAATCGTCTGATCTAATATCAGATAATTTACTTTGGGGCATGTGAGAACTAACTCCCACGCCATACATCCTTGCTCAAGACTGAGGCTAACTGAGATCGCCCTAACCCTGTAGCGTAAATATAAGATACAAAGAAGTGAGTCACAAGATAACTGAGAAAGGAAGTTTGGGGAACATAAAAACCACATAATGACCTGACTCAAAGGTTTGGCTAAGCCAGTTATGGAATAAGTCAAGGTCAGCTGAAAGGTTAATACTGCTTCATAATGCCTTGGTAAGGCCACACCTGGAATACGGCATCCTGTTTCGTCACCACACTATAAAAAAGATGTGGAGACTCTAGAAAGAGTGCAGAGAAGAGCAACAAAGATGATACGGGGGCTGGAGGCTAAAACATATGAAGAATAATTGCAGGGACTGGGCATGTATAGTTTAAAAAGAAGGTCTAGGGGAGACATGATAGCAGTCTTTCAATACCCCAGGGGTTGCCCTAAAGAAGAAGGAGTCAAACTATTTTCCAAAGCACCTGAGGGCAGAACAAGAAGCAATGAGTGGAAACTAATCAAGGAGAGAAGCAACTTAGAACTAAGGAGAAACTTCCTGACAGTTAGAACTATTAATAACTATTAATAGCTAGAGGTATAACAAGCAGGAAGAGGGAGATTATGATCCCGCTATATAGAATGCTGGTGAGACCACGTTTGGAATACTGTGTTCAGTTCTGGAGACCTCGCCTACAAAAAGATATTGACAAAATTGAATGGGTCCAAAGACGGGCTACAAGAATGGTGGAAGGTCTTAAGCATAAAACGTATCAGGAAAGACTTAATGAACTCAATCTGTATAATCTGGAGAACAGAAGGAAAAGGGGGGACATGATCGAAACATGTTACAGGGTTAAATAAGGTCCAGGAGGGAAGTGTTTTTAATAAGAACAAGGGGACACAATCTGAAGTTAGTTGGGGGAAAGATCAAAAGGAACATGAGAAAATATTATTTTACTGAAAGAGTAGTAGATCCTTGGAACAAACTTCCAGCAGACGTGGTGGATAAATCCACAGTAAATGAATTTAAACATGCCTGGGATAAACATAGATCCATCCTAAGATAGAATGCAGAAAATAGTATAAGGGCAGACTAGATGGACCATGAGGTCTTTTTCTGCCGTCAGACTTCTATGTTTCTATGTTTCGTGGAACAACTTGCCTCCTGAGGTTGTGGATGCTCCAACACTGGAAGCTTTTAAGAAAGGATTGGATAATCATTTGTCTGAAATGGTACATGGTTTTCTGCCTAAGCAGGCGGTTGGATTAAAAGACCTCCAAGGTTCCTTCCAACCCTGTTATATTACAAGTTCGGTGAGGTTTACACATTCTGCTAAGCCTTGAATCTTCCTTTACTAGCCAAAAATAGCAAAAGCTGATCAAATGAACCATCATCTTAATAGAAGAAAATGTTTGCAGTTCAGGGTTGAGCTGTGGGGTCCTTGAGCTTGGTGTTTTCTTGCAGAAGTTTCATTAGCAAACTGGGTAACATCATCAATGCTAAAGGGGAAAGGGGTTTACAGGGAGGAGGAGGAGAGGAAGAGGGCTGTTTTCTTGACGTTCTCTGAACTTGGCTGTTTTCTTTCAGGTGTTTAATTGCCAAACTAGGTCTCATCAGCTCTAGAAAAGAATAGAATTTGCGGAGGAGGAGGAGGGGGAAGGGGGTAGAAGGACAACTGTAGGGTCCTTGGTGCTTCCTGACCTTGGTGTTTTTCTAGCAGACCTTTCATGACCCAACGAGGTAATACAGTGGTACCTCTATCTAAGAATGCCTCTACTTACAAACTTTTTTTCTTTTTTTTTATTTTAAAGTATTTTATTTACAAATATACACTAGATACATAAAGACACATAGTTACGATTTACAGTAAAAAACATGGTGAATTGCATAAGCAATAATCATACACTTTGGCGATAGGCCAAAACAAAGATACAAGACAGTCAATGAACATACAGACCTACAGAAGAAAAGAAAGAAAGAAGAAGAATGAAAGGAAGAAGGGAGTGGGCGGTTGTACGGTAGAACTGTGTTGAGATTGTGAACTAGTTACATTTTCAGCAGCTCATTTCCTTATATCTAATACTTAGAATTATAGATAAATAAAAGAAAGCGTTGAATAAATCAAGGTAAAGAGGCTTTTAAAAGAGTCATACCATTTTGGGATATATATCAATATCTCTTACATCTATTTAAAAAAAGAGAAGAAGTTTTATACCAGATTTGTATCTGTTTGAGTATATACAGTTCTTGTCATTTGTTAAGCGAGTTGTTCTTTTTTTTTTTAGCCAACAGTAGAAAGGGTTACGAACTTTTCTAGATAATAACTATGCGTTCAAGATTTTTTTGCCTATTCTCAAGAACCATTTTCTATTTACAAACCTGAGCCTCCGAAACTGTAACTGAAAAAGTCAGGGAGAAGCCTCCATGGGGCCTCTCTAGGAATCTCCTTGGAGGAAACAGGGTTGAAAAATGCGGGGAGAAGCCTCCGTGGGCCTTTCTAGGAATCTCCTGGGAGGAAACAGGCCGGAAAAGGCAGGGAGAAGCCTCCGTGGGGCCTTTCTAGGAATCTCCTGGGAGGAAACAGGGCCGGAAAAGGCGGGGAGAAACCTCCATAGGGCCTCTCTAGGAATCTCCTGGGAGGAAACAGGGCCGGAAAAGGCGGGGAGAAGCCTCCGTGGGGCCTCTCTAGGAATCTCCTGGGAGGAAACAGGGCCTCTACCCTCTCTGTGGTTTCCCCAATCGCACACATTATTTGCTTTTGCATTGATTCCTATGCTTCTTCTTACAAACTTTTCTACTTAAGAACCTGGTCATGGAACGAATTAAGTTCGCAAGTAGAGGTACCACTGTATCATCAATGCACCACTGTCTGCAAACCCATGCAAGGTTTACTCAACAACAGAGAAAGAGAACAATCCATTCAATCCAGTCTCTTTATGCTGGGTTTTTATCTCCCCCCCCCCCAGGAAATAAAAACCCCCAATCCTCTACAGGCGGGAGATATTTCACACGTTTGAAGCTTGTGGATAAGTTTCATCCCATTAAAGAACCGAAAGGACACTTGCACGCCTAGCTCAACTTACGATTCTATTTAAAATCTTTCAGAAACCTCCGAAACAGTTTAAGTAATGCAATAATAAAACTCTCAGCGAACCTGAGCAATAAAATCCATCAACAGAGGAGAAGGGTAATATAATCTCTTTAGGAAAAAGAGAGAGAGAGAGGAAGAGAGAGAGAGAGAGAAATATTTCCCCGAATTACCTTGTGCAGCACAAGATAGAGCATTTAGACGATAGCAACGGACGGAAATCTCTCTATAGGGACACCCTTCTCATAATTGTGCATTCATGCTTCTCTCTCCGGTAGTAGGCTAAATACAATTTACCCCCGTACATGCTTTTATGGGGTTTCTTCAAATCCCCCCCTCTCATTTTATTACCTCCCTGGTTAGGAACGGGGAAGGGGTCCGTCCCAGAAGTCCTGAGGGCTCGCTCGCTAACTGTGCAAAGATATTAAGTGTGAATAATAATAATAATAAAAATAAAAATGAAATCCAAGGCAGGTCTCTCTATCTGCAATTTATCGTTCCTCCGTAAAGGTCCTTCGGGAGCCGCAATTTGAAGGTGCAAAAAGGAAAACAGGAGAGTGGATCTTAAAAGTAGATAATCACATCTCATTGATGGGGAGGGAACTTAGGCGGTGGAAGTGGGCTGAATGGTTTTAAAAGGAGGAGGGGGGTGAATTAAAGCAAAGGTCCCCAGGATGCCGGCAGTCTTTGAACTTACAACAATTAACTTAAGCGACAGCAATGAAAAAAAAGTGAGCTAGGTCCATTTTTTTCAGGCTTACAACCGCAGTGGCTGTCTCATGCAATCCAAATTGTTTAAATTCTGTTACTGTGGGTTTACCAACCACGTCTGCTGGAAGTTTGTTCCAAGGATCTACTACTCTTTCAGTAAAATAATATTTTCTCATGTTGCTTTTGATCTTTCCCCCAACTAACTTCAGATTGTGTCCCCTTGTTCTTGTGTTCACTTTCCTATTAAAAACACTTCCCTCCTGAAGCTTATTTAACCCTTGAACATATTTAATTCCTTCTTTTCATTAAAGTAGACATACCCAATTCCAGCAACATATAAGCATGGTTGATACCTGAGTAATGAAAAAAAAGTGAGCTGGGTCCATTTTTTCAGGCTTACAACCGCGGTGGCTGTCTCATGCAATCCAAATTTTGGTCACCACGCTACAAAAAAGACATTGAAACTCTAGAGAATGTGCAGAAGAGAGAAACCGGGATGATTAGGGGACTGGAAACTAAAACATATGAAGAACGATTGCAGGAACTGGGCCTGGCTAGCCTAGTGAAGAGAAGGACCAGGGGAGACATGAGAGCAGTCTTCCAATATTTGAGGGGCTGCCACAGAGAGGAAGGGTCAAGCTATTTCACAAAGCGCCCGAAGGCCAGACAAGGAATAATGGATGGAACAAGGAGAGGTTCGACTTGAAAATAAGACTTTCTGATGGTGAGAGACCAACCAGTGGAACGACCTGCCTGCGGAGGTTGTGAGAGCTCCAACACTTGAGATTATTATTATTATTATTATTATTATTATTATTATTATTATTATTATTATCATTATTGTTATTATTATTATTTATTAGATTTGTATGCCGCCCCTCTCCGAAGACTCGGAGTGACTCACAACAATAATACACAGTACAAATCCAATAATTAAAAACACTTTAAAACCCTTAATATAGAAACAGTCTTACATCCCAGACAAACCATACATAAAACGGAACGGCCCAGGGGAATCAATTTCCCCATGCCTGACGGCAGAGGTGGGTTTTAATGAGTTTGTAAAAGGCAAGGAGGGTGGGGGCAGTCCTGACCTCTGGGGGGGACTTGATTCCAGAAGGTCGGGGCCGCCACAGAGAAGGCCCTTCCCCTGGGTCCCGCCAGATGACATTGTTTCGTCGACGGGACCCAGAGAAGGCCAACTCTGTGGGACCTAATCGGCCACTGGGATTCGTGCGGCAGAAGGCAGTCCCTGAGATATTCTGGTCCGATTCCATGAAGGGCTTTATAGGTCATAACCAACACTTTGAATTGTGACCAGAAACTGATCTTCAAGAGGAGATTGGATGGCCATTTGTCTAGGGTGGTGTAGGGTCTCCGGCTCGAGCAGGGGGTTTTACTACAAGATCCCCCTTCCAACTCTAATAAATAAATACATTCAGACGCTTGGCCACTGCCTCACATTTATGACAGCTTGCAGCATCCAGGGAGTTACGGGAACCCTTTTCGCGACCTTCCGATCGGCAAAGTCAACGGGGAAAACGGATTCATTTCACTACCCTTGTGACTAACTAAACAACTGCGGTGATTCACTTAAAGACTGCATCAAGAAAAGGGCTGAAAAAGGGAGAACAAATGTCTCACTTTTATCGACAGGAAAGAAGGACTCAATTGAGGTCGTAAGTCGAGGATCCCCTGTGTCTAAGGGAGGAGAAAGGCGGACCACTGCTGATTCAACAGATGGATCGCGTGCCGATGCTCCAGAAATCCATACAAGTGAGCAATTTTTTTTGGAAACGAAAGAGCACTAGCAAAGAGACCACAATTATTCTCTGAAGCCTCGTATAAACAATCCGATTCCAGATGTATGCGCGCAGTAATTATCAGCGGCGGGTAATTTTCCTTCACAGGTTATTTGCGGGTGTATTTTTCCCCCCCCCAGGAGGTGTTTTAAAAAATTGGGGAGGAGGGGCAGGAAGAATCCCACACCATCTGATGCGCGATAAAATTACCAGTGTTGGTGCACCACGGCAAAAAACGCAGAAGGCTGAGAGTGGACACGTGGTGTTGGATTGGTTTTTTTTTTTTAAATTTAAAAAATCCTCCTAGGTGCTAATGCTACCCAGGGGTGATCCAGCAATGCACAATAACGAGTGTTTTTCCCAGTTTCGGTTTGTCAGGAACAGAAGGCAATTAAACAAGTGCTGATGGAACACTTGTCCAACTGATTTGAATGGCCTTTTATCAGAATAATTATGGGGGAGGGAAGATGGATTATTTATGTATCGCGTTTAGGTAGCTGCCCCCTCGTGGGAACAGCTACCTAAATGCAATGGATAAATAATATATTTATGTATTGCAGATCAATAGGAACCCATTCTAAAAAAAAACCTGGAAGGAAAGCATCTTACGATTGAAAACATCCAAGTTATGAACAACAGAGATAGCTATTTTAAAAAAAAATATATTGGGGCTTCTTGGTTTTTAGAATTTTTAAATGCATTATTGTTATTTTAGATTCTAACTATTAGATTTGTTATTATATATTGTTTTTATCTCCCCCCGGAGATTAGAACTGCTCCCACCCTCCTTGTCTTCCGTAAACTACTTAAGACCCATCTATACCGCCAGGCATGGGGGATTTGAGACACCTTTCCCCCAGGCTTATTATAATTTATGTTTGGTATGTATGTGCTGTTTGGTTTTTTAAATTGATAGGGTTTTTAGTTTTTTCTTAATATTAGATTTGTGCCTGTACAATATTGTTTTATCGCTTGTTGTGAGCCGCCCCAAGTCTTCGGAGAGGGGCGGCATACAAATCTAATAAATTATTATTATTATTATTATTATTATTATTATTATTATTGCTGTAAGCCGCCCCGAGTCTACGGAGAGGGGTGGCATACAAAGCTAATTAATAATAATAATAATAATAATAATAATAATAATAATAATAATAATAATAAAAAAGGGAATACAGGCCTTTCACTAATTAGCATATTTTTTGAAGTATAAGACACACCTTAATTTTGGGAGAGGAAAACAGGGAAAAGAATCTGCTTTCCAGATATTCATCTAGCTACCATCCTTAGTCTGATCAGCTTCAGCACATTATTTTATCCCTTGGTTAGGGCTTTTAAAAACCCTTATTTGGAGAGAGTAACAATGAAAGCTTGCAAGCCAGTAAGAGCTGGGAACATCGCTAGCACCTGGAAAGAAACATCTGGAGCAAGTAGAACAATGAAAAAAAACCTGCAGACTTAGGGCTTGGAAAACATTTTTTGTGGAGAGTAACAATGAAAGAGCTTGCAAGCGGCTAAGAAAGAGCTGGGAACATTGTTAGCACCTGGTTAGGGCTGGAAAGAACCTTACTCAGAGCAAGTGAGAGCAATGAAAAAAAACCCTGCAAAGACTTAGAGCTTGGAAAACATTCTTTGCAGAGAGAAAAAAATGAAAGAGACTGCAAGGTAAGAGCTGGGAAGATAGTTGGCAGCTAGTTAGGGCTGGGGGGGAAAATAAAAATAAAACCTACGTTCAGAGTATAAGACACACCCAAAAGATCAGCCTATTTTAGGGAGGAAAAAGATGTGTTTTATACTCCAAAAAAACCATGGTATACGTAATAAGAGAATTGGAAGGTCCTTCTACTCCAGGTTGCTTCTCAAGTAGGAAACCCTCCACCAATTCGGACAAATGGCTGTCCAATTTTATTCTTGAAAATCTACAGCACCCACAACTCCTGAAGGCATGCCGTTCCACCGATTAATTGTCAAGAGATTGATCCTCAGTTCTAAGTAGGATCTTCCACCCGTTACTTTTTGTCCTGCCCTCTTAAGCTTTGGTGAATAGATTGACATCCTCTCTTCTCTGTGACAGCAGTGCAAATATTGGAAGTCTGCTGTCGTGTAATCTTAGAATAGTAGTCCTGGTAATGTGTTTGCTTGAAAAAATTTTTAACCCTGAAATAAGCCCTTGGCCTTATTGCCATGCACTCAAAAGCCCGATTCGGCTTATTATCAGGGGAGGTCTTATTTTGGGGGGGGAAACAGGATGTTTATCTGACAGTTCTTTTAAGAGCAAGAGAGTATTTCTGCAAGATAGATAGGTAGATAGATAGATGGATGGATGGATGGATGGATGGATGGATGGTGATAGATACTGTAGATCAGTGTTTTTCAACCAGTATGCAGTGAGACATGGTCAGGTGTGCCGTGGGGAAATTAAACATGGGTCCCCAAACTATGGCCCACGTGTTGGATACGGCCCACGGAGACCATTTATCCGGCCCACCGCCAGCCGCCTCCATCCGAACATAAACATTCCCCTCACAATCACTCCAGCTATCAGCGACAGGAAGATTGGAAGCCCAGGGAACGCTCACTGACCAATCACTTTCTAGGATTCATCCCGACGACTAGCGATGAACCAATAGCAGGCCGCCTCTCATCCACACCCAGGAAGGTCCCCGCTTGGGCTGCCGCGCACTTGCCATTGTGTGGCCACGGCGAGTAGTTGAAGCTGCTATATTATTAACTACATGTATAATATATACTGTGTTAGAGTGTCATTTTGGTTGGTGGTGTGCCCCAGGATTTTGTAAATGTAAAAAATGTGCTGCGGCTCAAAAAAGGTTGAAAATCACTGCTGTAGATAGACAGACAGAAAGACAGACATGATAGAAGATGGATGGATGGAGATAGATACTGCAGATAGATAAGATAGATAGATAGATAGATAGATAGATGATAGACAGACAGACAGATGGACAGACATATAATATAGTGCATTAATCCAATCTGCTACCTGTCCGATCCCTTGCCTATTCTGATCCCAGCAAACAGATTTGGTTGCCTCTAAATGACTGTCTTGTTGGCCAAGCCCACCGCTCAGACCACATTCTTGTGTCATGCACAAACCGAGCTGTGCCTTTGAAGGTCTGGGTGTTTGGGGGCACCAGCTAGAGAACTTCCTAAGGTCAGGGGGGTGGGAGTCTCAGAGGAAGGGGTTTATTTTCCTTTCCTGTCCGGATCAAGTGTCTCCAAAGGAAACGAGCAGCTCTCCGGTTAGGTCAGAGGTGGTGAAACGGTTTGTAGCTCTGCCTTCTTCTTTTCACGGGGCTGTTTCCTTAAGTGGCTGGGCATCTCTTAATTAAACAGGAAGTGCTATGGCAAAGATCCCGCAGCCCCCATGTGGGTTTTTTTTTTGAAGCTCCTGAATGGCTTTTAGGACCTGACAGGTTGAACTTTTTTGAGGGGTGGGGGGAAGAACCGTTGCACCGTTGATAGATGTTGACACTTTCTTTCCTGACTATGTAAACTGCTTATATTTCCTGACTATGTAAACTGCTTATATTTCCTTTAAGCTGCTCCGTGTAAAACCCTGAAACCAGAGCTTCTAGCAGGAACCAGATCTGGGATAAATATAACATTAGGATGTGTTGACGTGAATTTAAGGCAGGCCAAGGCTTCTGCTCTTTTAAAGGCCAAAGGTATCTTCCGCCTGGCCAGGTATAGAAACATAGAAGATTGACGGCAGAAAAAGACCTCATGGTCCATCTAGTCTGCCCTTGTACTATTTCCCGTACTTTATCTTAGGATAAATATATGTTTATCCCAGGCAGGTTTAAATTCAGTTACGGTGGATTGACCAACCACGTCTGCTGGAAGTTTGTTCCAAGCATCTACTAATCTTTCAGTCAAAAAGAGGGCGGGGAAAATATTTACTGACCCCTCACATCCTGGACACAAACTGTTTCAACTCCTACCCTCAAAACGTCGCTACAGAGCACTGCACACCAAGACAACTAGACACAAGAACAGTTTTTTCCCTAACGCCATCACTCTGCTAAACAAATAATTCCCTTAACACTGTCAGACTTTCTACTAAATCTGCACTTCTATTCTACTAGTTTTTCTCATCATTCCTTTCACCCATTTCCTCCCATGTTGACTGTATGACTGTAACTTGTTGCTTATATCCTAAGATTTTTATTAATATTGCTTCTTCATTGCTTATTTGACCCCTATGACAACCATTAAGTGTTGTACCACATGATTCTTGACAAATGTATATTTTATTTTATGTACGTTGAGAGCATCTGCACCAAGACAAATTCCTTGTGTGTCCAATCACACTTGGCCAATAAAAATTCTATTCTATTCTATTCTATAATATTTTCTCACATTGCTTCTGATCTTTCCCGCAACTAACCTCAGATTGTGCCCCCTTGTTCTGGTGTTTACTTTCCTATTAAAAACACTTCCCTCCTGGACCTTATTTAACCCTTTAATATATTTAAATGTTTCGATCATGTCCCCCCTTTTCCTTCTGTCCTCCAGGCTATACAGATTGAGTTCATGAAGTCTTTCCTGATACGTTTGATGCTTAAGACCTTCCACCATTCTTGTAGCCCGTCTTTGGACCCGTTCAATTTCTGGATGTTAAATGCAGAGGAAATGTTTTGAGGCCAGGCATGTGAGGCTGGTTGATAACAGGGAGTCCTTGAGTTATGACAGCCCACTTAGTGACCGATGAAAGTTACAGCGGTACTGAAAAATGTGACCGTCTTTCATGCTTATGACCATTGCAGCATTAATGCAATCAAAATTCAGACCCTTAGCAACTGATTTATGACAGATGCAGTGTCCCGGGATCACGTGATCCCTTCTTGTGATTCCGTCTTGCAACCTTCTGACAAGCAAGGTCTGATTCGCTCCCCCCATTGACTTTGGGGGACTCACTCAACAACTGCAATGATTCGCTTGCATCGACCGTAGCAAGAAAAGTCATCAAAGGGAGAGAAACTCCCATTGGAAAAAATGAAAATGTGCCGACAGAAGAAGATATAATAGAGAAAATAATAATTTGTGCAGAGATGGACAAACTAACACTGGAAATAAAAAACAAGGAAGAGTCGGACTACTATAAAAGTTGGGACGTGTTCTATTGCTGGCTGGAAAAAAGAATAAAGTAACAAATTTATTTATTTATTTATTTATATTTAATTTAATTTAATTTAATTTAATTTAATTTAATTTAATTTATTATTTTATTTTATTTTATTTTATTTTATTTTATTCTTTTCTTTTCATTTCATTTTATTTGTATGCCGCCCCTCTCCGTGGACTCGGGGCGGCTAACAACAGTGATAAAAACAGCATATAGCAATCCAATAATAAAACAACTAAAAAACCCTTATTATAAAAACCAGACATACATCCAGACGTACCATGCATAAACTGTAGAGGCCCAGGGGGAAAGAATATCTCAGTTCCCCCATGCCTGACGGCAGAGGTGGGTTTTAAGGAGCTTACGAAAGGCGAGGAGGGTGGGGGCAATTCTGGTCTCAGGGGGGAGTTGATTCCAGAGGGCCGGGGCTGCCACAGAGAAGGCTCTTCCCCTGGGTCCTGCCAAACAACATTGTTTAGTTGACGGGACCCGGAGAAGGCCCACTCTGTGGGACCTAATTGGTTGCTGGGATTCGTGCGGCAGAAGGCGGTCCCAGAGATAATCTGGTCCGGTGCCATGAAGGGCTTTATAGGTCATAACCAACACTTGGAATGTACATTTAGTCAATGATAAAAGAGAGCTATTTCTTGGTGATAAATGGGTTAATGGGAAAATAGATATAAGATTAGGTAGATAAAATAGGTTTATGGTATATAAAGCTGGTTTATAATAAATGTGTAAAAACGTTGTGTAATAGCAAGTGAGTACAATAAGAACTGTAGCACAGATTTGCTACACAAATATCCAATGTTTTTAAATGTCTTTGTTTCGTGTGTTATGTGTATACAGTATATGTTTATAAATAAAAATTTATTTTAAAAAGGGGGAGATAAACTCCCTTAACGAACGTCTCACTTAACAACGTAAATTTTGAGCTCCGCTGTCGTAAGTTGAGGACTGCCTGTATCTTCTCAAATTTGAAATGGGAAGTCCTACCTAAACAACCCTCAGCAGCAATCAGATAATGCGAGGCATGTCGATTTTCACACACAGAGGAGGGAAAGGATGGGTCCCAAAAGTGAGTGGAAGCAGCCTTCTTGGATGAGAATAGGCGTTGATTGCTTACCTGAACGCCTCTTCTCGTACGGTGAGCGGGTACAGCAGTCACATGGGTTGCTCATGTCCAATCCGGTGGAACTGAGCCTAGTATTAAAAAAGCTTGCCGGATCCGCCCCTTCCCCAGAATTCGCGAATCCATAGACTAGGCTCAGTTGTGAAGCTCTGTAGTGTTCAACTCTCATTGTTAGAGGAAGAAAGAGATAGAAAGGTAAAGAAGACACATACAAGGGCGGGAAGTGACTGCTGTACCCGCTCACCGTACGAGAAGAGGCGTTCAGGTAAGCAATCAACGCCTATTCTCCGTACTGAAGGAGCGGGTCCAGCAGTCACATGGGACATACCCAATAGATGGTCCCTAGGGTGGGATTAGCTTGCTATCGTGTGAGATAACGGATTGGAGTACCCTTCTGCCGAAGGCAGCGTCCGCTGAAGCGTAAGAATCAATCTTGTAGTGCCTGATGAAGGAATTTGGCGAGGCCCAAGTGGCTGCTTTGCAGACCTCCTCCAACGGGGCTTGAGTCGCCCAAGCGGCCGAGGTGGCTGCGCTCCTGGTGGAATGCGCAGTGATGTTCCTTGGAACTGAGAGGGAGGCCGACTCATAGGCCTTAGATATAGTCCCTCTGATCCAACGGCCTATTACTGTTGAAGACACTTTGGCCCCCATGACTCTGGGATGATAGGCTACAAAAAGTGCTTCTGACCTCCGAAAGGGTCCTGTGCGTTGGATATATATTCTCAGCGCTCTGGTGAGATCCAGGGTGTGCCATCTAATTGCCAAGGGATGGTCTCGTTGGAGGCAGAAGGAAGGTAGGACAATATCCTGAGATCTGTGGAACATGGAACTGACCTTGGGTAAGAAGGTGGGGTCCAGTCGCAAGACTACCTTGTCCTGATGGAATTGGCAAAGGTCCTGCCTGATTGAGAGGGCAGCCAGCTCGGAAATGCGTCGGGCAGAGGTAATAGCCACCAGAAAGGCTACCTTAAAGGATAGGTACCTGAGGGACGCCGATTTTAGGGGTTCGTATGGTGCCTGCGTGAGGGAGTGGAGAACCCGTGGCAAATCCCAGGATGGATACCTGTGGACCTTGGAAGGTCTGAGGTTGGCTATGCCCTTGAGGAATTCCTGAACTTCAGGGAAGGACCGGAGAGGCTGTCTGCGGGGGCCCCCTAGGACAGATGAAATGGCTGCCAGATGACGCCGGAGGGTGCTGGTGGAGAGTCCTTTATGGAAACCTTGCATAAGGAAGGAAATAATTCTGTGTATGGGGATGCACAGAGGGGAGAGACCTTCCTGAAGACACCACTGGTGAAACTTGGACCACGTGTGGTCGTAGATTCGGTTGGTCGAGCCCCTTCTGGCCTTTAGAATGACCTCCACTGAATCAGTGTCATGCCCACGCAGCTCTAAATCTCTCCTGATAACAGCCAGGCGGTGAGGTGGAACCACTCCGGGTCTGGATGGAAAGAGGCCCCCTGCCGCAGCATATCCCCCGAAACGGGGAGTCGCCAAGGGTCCTGGACGGACAGCTGTTGGAGATCTGCGAACCAGGGCCGGCGGGGCCAATGAGGGGCGATTAAGATTACTCGGGCCCTCTCGGTGAGGACCTTGTGAATCACGTCCGGGAGGATTGGAATCGGAGGAAATGCATAGAGTAGGCCTGGAGGCCATGGACTCCGGAGGGCATTGATCGCTTCCGCTCCCGGGGATGGAAATCTGGAATAGAAGCGAGGGAGTTGGGCGTTCGCATTGGTCGCGAAGAGATCCAGGACTGGTAGGCCGAATCTGAGGGTGATTTGATGGAACAGGTCTTGATGGAGGTTCCACTCTCCTGGGTCTATCGTTGCTCGGGATAGCCAATCCGCCTGGATGTTGAGACTCCCCGAGATGTGATCGGCTAGGAGCGACTGGAGATGTTTTTCCGCCCAAAGGCCCAGCTTGAGGGCCTCCCTCATGAGAGCCTTGGATCTCGTGCCCCCTTGCCTGCAGATATGGCTTTTTGTGGCAATGTTGTCGGTGAGAATGAGAACGTGCCGGTTGGGGATGCGAGGAGAGAAATGCTTCAGAGCCAGGGATACGGCTCTTAACTCTAGCCAATTTATTGGCCTGGAAGCTTCCTCCGGGGACCACGTGCCCTGGGCTATCATCCCCTGGGCGTGGGCGCCCCATCCCGATAGACTGGCATCTGTGGTGATGACAAATTGATCCGGGCACCTGAACGGGGATCCTCTGTCCATGGCCGGAGACTTCCACCACTTGAAGGATCTGCGAACTCTCAGTGGGATGACAATGCGTCGATTTGAGTTGCTGTGCCCCGATCTCTGAAAAGGCAACAGAAGCCACTGGAGTTCCCTAGCATGAAGGCGAGCCCAGGGAATGATGCCTATGCATGACACCATCTTCCCCAAAAGAGAAGATAGAGTAACTATGGATACTGAAGGATTAGATAAAATGTTAGAAATTAACTCCACTATACTGAGTTTTCTCTCGGGAGAGAGAAAAACCTGGGAAGATTTTGAATCAATAATGGCTCCCAGGTGAGGAATGGAAGTGGAAGGTTGGAGGTGACTTTTTTCAAAGTTGATGGAAAACCCATGGTCCTGAAGGACTGACATGGTGACAGAAAGGTCTGATTTCACTCTCTCTAGGGAGTTCCCATGAATTAAAATATCATCAAGATAACATAAAATGTGGATGGGAGACGCCCGGATATAGGCCGCCAGGGACCCCAAGAGCTTTGTGAAGACCCGAGGGGCCGAGGAAAGGCCAAATGGCATCGCCCTATACTGGAAATGCCTGCCTTGAAAGGAAAAACGTAAAAATTTTCTGTGGCATTTGGCTATAGGAATGTGAAGGTAGGCCTCAGTGAGGTCTAAGGAGACCATGAAATCTCCCGAGTGAATGGCGGCCAAAATAGAAGACAAGGAGTGCATTTTAAACTTCCTATATTTGATGAATAGGTTTAGTTTCTTTAAATCCAAAATGGCTCTCCAACCTCCGGAGGACTTTGGAACCATAAATAGGATGGAGTAAAAACCTAGGCCCTTCTGACCGGAAGGGACCGGCTGAATGGCTCTAATGGACAATAGATGAGAAATGGCCTCCTCCATACGGTTACAATCTGAGGATGACCTGGGCGAAGGGCAGGAAATAAAACGTTTAGGGGGAGGAGAAATAAATTCTAAAAGAAGGCCTGATTGAACAGTGTCAATGACCCAAGGGTCCTTGGAGGTGAGACGCCAATTTGCAGCGAAATGAGCTAGGCGACCCCCTATGGGAATGGAGGAAAGGTTACCATCTAGGTTTTTTTGAAGCCCTGTTAGAGGCAGCTCCCCTTTGGAAACGAAAACCCCTACCCCTGGAGTTCCTACCTTGGGAACGAAAGCGGGGGGAATACTGACCTGGAGATCTCTGATAGGAAGCCGCTTGATCTTGCTGTCGCCCTGGGCGACGAAAGGACTGCGTTTTAGTAACCTTTTTTGTGGTTGGGCCCAAAACCTTCTTCTTGTCTGTGGTCTCCGTGAGGAGAGGATCCAGAAGATCACCGAAGAGAAGGTCGCGCTTTAAGGGGCCCTGGGATAACTGCCACTTTTGGCGAACTCCCGCTTGCCAAGGGCGAATCCATAGGAGTCTTCTTGCCGTTGTAGAGGCTGCAATAGACTTAGCAGAAAATCTAGTAGATTGTAAGGTGGCATCAGCCACGTACTGGGCAGCTGCAAAGACCTTGTTGAAGTCTTGTTGACCTCTCAAGTCATCTGGAGGAATGTGCTGTTGAAGTTGGCGAAGCCACAGCAGCATGGCTCTGGAGAAGAAGGAGGCTGCTGCAGAACTTTTAATGGCCCAGGAATCAGCGGAGAAACCTCTTTTGAGCATTTGCTCGATGCGCTTGTCCTCTGGACGGAGGACTTCCTCCGCCTCGCCTGGCACAGCCGCTGCCGAGTGAAGAATTTTGACAGGTTCATCTGGTTTGGGAAAAGATAGAAGCTCTTCATAGGAAGAGGAGAGTTTATACAACTTTCTGTCCTTGGTAGAGGGATTAAGGCCAGAGGCTGGAAAATCCCACTGTTTAAGTAAGGCATCTTTAAATAATTTAGGCATAGGGATTACCTCGTTATCCTCCTGTTCCTCTGTGAAGTAAGGTAAATTCTCCTCCGGGGGATCAGTGGAAGTGGAGGCTTGTTTCTCCTGGGCCGCTAATCCCGTAGAAATTCTAGCTTTGAGGAGGAGAGATTTGAATAGTTGAGAAGGGAAAATAGTAATGGGAGGAGGGACCTTTATTTGGGATTCCTCGTCCTCAGATAAGCCCTGGAAAGGGTCTTCATCCTCCTCTACATCCTCATATTCATCTTGGGAGGACTCTGAGTCATCCTGAATAGGAGCTCTGACCGCTGGGGAAGAACCCAAGGGGCGGGAGGAACGAGAAGGAGGAAGAGGTAAAGGAAGCTCATTGATGGAGGAGAGTTTGGCATCAATGGCTTTGGACAACACAGCAAAAATAGATTGGAACTCAGGAGGTAAACTGGAAATATCAGCAGAAATGGCAGAAGAATCCCTAAAGGCCTGGGAGGATCCTGGCTGGGGGGAATCTTCCATAATATCTGGTTCCTCTGGACCTATGCCCCATAGGTTAGGTTGGGGTCTGTCTAGGTTTGGCTCATCCAGAGATAACACAGGGACCCCAGAAGGAGGCAGGCTAGAGGCCTCTGGTGGGTCTTGACTACTGATTACTTGGGCCTGCACTTTCAAACGTTTTGCTGATTTATCATGAATCTTTTGTAGGGCTAGGTCCCTTCTCTTCTCGGCCCTGGTGACCTTGGTCGAGGGGCGGGCCCCTGGAGAAGAGGAGGAAGAGGCCTGGGGGATACTAGTAATCTCATCGCCTGTAGGCCTGGCCTCTCTGGGACCTTTAGTTGTGCCTCTCTTGGGAAAGGTAGCCATAGTCTGACAATTAACAGAAGACAAGGCTGAGCCAATAATTAAATTATAAGGAGAAGATTTCAAGGACTTCCCAAGAGGAATGGATCCTGCTTCGAGGCCTCGAAGCTGCTGAAACGTGAGGACAATCTGGGCAAACCCAGAGTTCGTGCCCCCAAATCCAGCGGGGCCAGCCTCCCTAAACTTTGCAATTAAGTAAAACCAAGGCACTCTGGTTGGAGGCTAGGCCGGTGGAGAATTTAGCCTGGGACCCCCAAGGCCCGCTCCCGGATCCACGCGGTGGACTGAGGCCTACGCGGCTGGCAGAAGGCCAACACGAGAGGCCTAGATATTTTAAGAAAGAGCGCGAAGGCCTTCGCGCCAAAAAATCGCTTCGTAGAATTTCTTAAGGGGAAAAGCGATCGACTAAGTCCAGGAGACTAAAGGCGTCCCACTCCGCAGGAGGTATTTTATAAGCCCTTAAATATATTTTTATACAATAATTAAGCAATAATCCAATAATAAATACTTGCACCAGGACCTCCAGGCCAAGGGATTAGAAGAATCCACAAGCGGCCGCAGGAATCGTAACCGGCAAAACCGCCGGGGGAAAACGAAACCGCAACTTCTCCCAAGTAAAAAAGCCTAGCCGCTTTTTATTTTTTTTCCCTTTAAAAACGGCTGGCGCAAATAGTGCAAGTAATTGAATAAAGACAATAAATCTTACTACTTTTTTGAAGGAAAGGTCGAAGGGAAGGTGTTAGAATGTTGAACGAGCATTCACAATACAACCGCAGGATATGCGAACTGAGCGAATTCTGGGGAAGGGGCGGATCCGGCAAGCTTTTTTAATACTAGGCTCAGTTCCACCGGATTGGACATGAGCAACCCATGTGACTGCTGGACCCGCTCCTTCAGTACGGAGAAGTGAAACATCTTGTTTATTAATTTATTATTTATTTATTCATTAGATTTCTATGCCATCCTTCCCTTACATACACACACACTATATCTATCTATCTATCTATCTATCTATCTATCTATCTATCTATCTATCTATCTATCTATCTAACTATCTATCTATCTGTGTATATATACTTCAAACACTTCAAAACTACAGGATATGAAATTGATTTTGACAATACCAAATTAATTTCCAAAACAGAACACTACAGCAAAAGAATAATCATGGAAGCCATCGAGATAGAAAAACATCCCCAAAATATGAACAAGCGGGATGATACCTCCCGCCTACCAGACATCTGGAAACCAGCCCTCAAACGTATCCCAGCCATAGAAACTGAAACCAAACTCAGAACACACATTGCAAAACAGTCAAGTAGCCTGTAAGCTCCAACTACTCAGGATATCACACCTAATCTACAACCATTAACTAATCAGCATACCTCAGGATGGCATAGAAATCTAATGAATGAATATATATAAGCTCTATCTTGCATTGTCCCTGTATATATAATGAGAGATACTTCATAAAATGGTGTTTTATCATTTTCAGTTGTAACAACTACTCGGATGAAAATGCCATAGCAGAATTTCATTCTGCTGATCAATGGAACAGTCACCTTGTTATTCCACTAAGAGGTTTTTAAAATGGATTAATCTAACTCATTACTTGCTTACTTGAGGAAAGGGTAACAAAACATTGAATGGAAATTGTGATTAGCAAGGAGCACTTTTCAAATACTTGGCACCACACCTCCTGCACATCTTATGGTATCCTAGATTTCAAATTGGTTGTTAGGAATCAAAGCATCCACTCCAGTATGTATGTATGTATGTATGTATGTATGTATGTATGTATGTATGTATGTATGTAAGTAAGTAAGTAAGTATGTATGTATGTATGTATGTATGTATGTATGTATGTATGTATTATTTATTCGATTTCTTAATGCCACCCTTCTCCTTAGACTCAGGGCAGCTTACAACATGTTAGCAATAGCACTTTTTTAACAGAGCCAGCATATTGCCCCCACAATCTGGGTCCCCATGTTGCCCACCTCGGAAGGATGGAAGGTTGAGTCAACCTTGAGCCGGTGATGTGATTTGAACCACTGATCTACAGATCTATAGTCAGCTTTAATGGCCTGCAGTATAGCACTCTACCTGCTGCGCCACCCCGGCTCCTATGTATGTATGTATGTATGTGTGTATGTATGTGTGTGTGTATGTATGTATGTATGTATGCATGCATGTACGAATAAATAAATGAATAAATAAATAAGAATCACATTGGCTTAAAAATGAGTGCTGTGTAAGTTATGTTGCATGCAGTTTATTGTTTGATAAATAGTAATTTTATTTTGGTCCAAGGCTAGGCATGCACAAAATAAAACATTTCAAGCATGCCATCCAACAATAGACTGTACAAAAAACAGCTTAGTGAAAGATCATGTTGTTGTTTAGATTTGGACATCTGTGGAGCAAATTATATAACAAAAATAAAGAGACTGAACATTGAAAATATCGCTGGGTCTTGAGGCATGTTCATATACTGGCATCTGTTCTTATGAGCCCCCAAACTCTTCCTCATTCCACATGACTAGAAGTGAGATGGGATCCCATGAGGCTTCTCAACTACGCATGCATTCAAGTGCTACGCTCCCCATCACCCAGTGCTTTATACCATGTGACTCGTGGTTTGTGTTTATGAAGAGTCTCAAATCATCCACAAGGCAACAAACTTGGCTTCTTCTTAGTTGGGGGAAAGATCAAAAGCAACATGAGAAAATATTATTTTACTGAAAGAGTAGTAGATCCTTGGAACAAACTTCCAGCAGATGTGGTAGATAAATCCACAGTAACTGAATTTAAACATGCCTGGGATAAACACATATCCATCCTAAGATAAAATACAGAAAATAGTATAAGGGCAGACTAGATGGACCATGAGGTCTTTTTCTGCCGTCAGACTTCTATGTTTCTATGTTTCCTTGTTTTGCTTCCCACCCAAGAAGCTGAAGAAGAAGGGAACTGAAGAAGCTTCTTGGATGAGAAGCAAGGAAAACAAAACCATGAGTGTCTATGGAGACTCTCAGTCATCCAAGGTTATGGTTGCCCCAAAGATGTTTTTTCAAGAGGCAACTGGACTTTCTTGGGTTTTTTTTTCCTTTGAAGACGTTTCACTTCTGATCCAAGAATCTTCTTCAGCTCTGAAGAGTTCAGCTGACCTGGATGACAGAGTCTCCATAGACATTCATGGTTTATGTTCTACTCCAGTTGCATGAAACTATAAGTCAGCACCACGGAGAGCTCCCAACAGGTAACTCATTCAAACAAAGCCCGGGGTATCTAATTCTCCTAGAACCTACAACTCCAGGCCAAGCTCCTAACTTCCTGCTCTTGCTAAAAGGTGAAAAGGTCAAAGGACAGCTATGTTGTTGGAAACTAGATTTTGATGCCCTTCCAGAGGATGGGAGCACTTATCAACTCAGGCGGTGGCATTCTCAATGCTCCAGGTCATGGATCTCACCCAACAAATGCTCTGTCCTGCACGTTGGCGAAAAGAATCTCAACACCAAATACGAGCTGAATAAACAAGACCTTGCAGACGACCCTCACTCTGTCAAAGATCTTGGAATACTCTTATCAAATGACTTAAGTGCCAAAGCCCACTGCAACAATATCACCAAAAAGGCTTCATGAGTTCTTAACCTAATGTCACGTAGCTTCTTCTCCGGTAATATCACACTACTAACTAGAGCATACAAAACATTCGCCAGACCAATCCTTGAATACAACTCATCTGACCGGAACCCACACCGCATATTGGACATAAATCCATTAGACAATATCCAGTGAAACTTTATGAGAAGATCTCTCCACTCCTCTACTCGCAACAGAATACTTTGCACAACTAGATTTGAAATCCTAGGATTAAGAAAGCTTACAACTACGTCGCCTTTAGCATGACCTAAGCATAGCTCATGAAATTATCTACTACAATGTCCTTCCTGTCAAGGACTACTTCAGCTTCAACCACAACAATTCAGGAGCACACAACAGACACAAACTCAAAGTGAATCGCCCCAAACTTGACTGTAGAAAATATGACTTTAGCAACAGAGTAGTTAATGCCTGGAACTCATTACCTGACTGTATTTTCCTCACCAAATCCCCAAACCTTTACCCTTAAGACTGTCCACTGTTGACCTCACCTGATTCCTAAGAGGTCAGAAGGGACATAAGTGCACCAGCATGCCTACCGTCCCCTGTCCTAATGTTCCCCTCTTATTAGTACCCATCTCATGTATATAAATAATGTTGTATGTATGTATATTACAAACATGTACGTGACAAATTAATTAAATAAAAAAAATGCTGTTCCAATGGTGCTTTTTCCAAGAGGCGATTGGACTATCTTGGGGTTTTTCTAATCCAGCCCCCTGCTCTGGCAGTAGATGATGGCAAACCTTTTTTTCCTCGGGTGCCGAAAGAGCATGTATACATGCGTGCCCAGACCCACAATTCAATGCCTGGGGAGGGCGAAAAAACCTTCCACCGCCCCCCGAAGACTCTCTGGAGGCTGGAAATGGCCTGTTTACCAACTTCTGGTGGGCCCAGTAGGCTCGTGTTTCACCCTCCCAAGATTCCTAAGGCTTCCCTGGAACTGGGGGAGGGTAATAACACCCTACCCCATCACTCCAGAGGCTCTCTGGAAGCCAAAAACACCCTCCCAAAGCCTCTGTGCCAGCCAAAAATCAGCTGGCCAACACACACATGCACAATTGGAGTTGAGCCAGGGCAACGGCTCGCGTGCCAGCAGATATGGCTCCATGTACCACCTGTGGTAGCCGTGCCATAGGTTCATCATCACTGCCCTATACCATTTCAGACAAATGGCTGTTCCAATCTCTTCTTAAAACCCCACAGTCCTGGAACACTCGCAACTTCTGGTGGCAAGCTGTTCCACCGGTTATTGTTCTCACCGTTTGGAAATTTCTCCTTAGTTCTTGGTTGCTTCTCTCCTTGGTTAGTTCCCATCCATTGTTTCTTGTCCTGCTTTTTTTGGTGCTTTGGAAAATAGTTTGAACCCCCTCTCCTTTGCAGGAACCCTTCTATTGTGTTTTCTTCTTAAAAGTCTGAATTCCTTTACTGCTTTTTTAAAACGAGGCAGTTAAAGGATCTAATTTCCCCCTCATCCCGTCCTGTTTGGCTTCCTGTATTTCACTGCAATCCCTCAAATCGACATTATCGCCCTACCCGATGCTATTCCTTTCTTTATTTTGGACTCGCAAACCCATCACAACCCATCGATGAGGTTGGCTGAGACCTACAAGCTGCCTGTTCTCTCCCTGGCTGACTTTCTCCTTTCTGCTTTTGCCAAGAACATGTTTTTTTTCCCTCTCCTTCCCAGGCGCAGGAAAAGTAATGTAATACAAGGCAGGCCTGATGTTTTGTCTGCCAGCTGTCAACTTGAGAGGTCTCTTTTGGGTGTCAAACCTGGGTTTCCACTCCAGGCACACCTGCGGAGCTCTCGGATGCTGCCAAAATTGGAGTGAAGAGAGAGAAAGAGGAGAAGGGGGGGGGGGGAGACAAGACACCCAATCCTTTCCATTTTATTTACCGGATGCCAAGTAACACAGTCGTTTGGAATGAATTTTGGTAAAAGCGAGATATCTCCAAAGGGAGGGCAAGCGTGGCTGTAGCGTAAAAGGGACTGCGTGCAGGTATGTCACTTGGAGCTGCGTCAAAGCACATGCTTGGCTGCATAGCTAGAGGCATAACAAGCAGGAAGAGGGAGATTGTGATCCTGCTATATAGAGCGCCGGTGAGACCACATTTGGAACATTGTGTTCAGTTCTGGAGACCTCACCTACAAAGAGATATTGACAAAATTGAACGGGTCCAAAGACGGGCTACAAGAATGGTGGAAGGTCTTAAGCATAAAACGTATCAGGAAAGACTTAATGAACTCAATCTGTATAGTCTGGAGGACAGAAGGAAAAGGGGGGACATGATCGAAACATTTAAATATGTTAAAGGGTTAAATAAGGTTCCAGGAGGGAAGTGTTTTTAATAGGAAAGTGAACACAAGGACAAGGGGACACAATCTGAAGTTAGTTGGGGGAAAGATCAAAAGCAACGTGAGAAAATATTATTTCACTGAAAGAGTAGTAGATCCTTGGAACAAACTTCCAGCAGACATGGTTGGTAAATCCACAGTACGGTAACTGAATTTAAACATGCCTGGGATAAACATATATCCATCCTAAGATAAAATACAGAAAATTGTATAAGGGCAGACTAGATGAACTTCAGATTGTGTCCCCTTGTTCTTGTGTTCACTTTCTTATTAAAAACATTTCCCTCCTGAACCTTATTTAACCCTTTGACATATTTAAATGTTTCAATCATGTTCCCCCTTTTCCTTCTGTTCTCCAGACTATATAGATTGAGTTCATGAAGTCTTTCCTGATACGAAGAGAATTGCTTCTCTTCTTGATTAGTTTCCACCCATTGCTTCTGGTTCTGCCCTCAGGTGCTTTGGACAATAGCTTGACTCCCTCTACTTTGTGGCAGGCTCGGAGATATTGGAAGATGCTATCACATCTGTGACTTATGACGGTTCGTTTTGTGAACGTTCAAAGTTTACAACAGTGTTGAAGACAGTGACTTTCGATCGTTTTTCACAGTTACGACCGCCGGTCGTGTGATCAAAATTCAGACGCTTGGTGACCGACTCATATTTATGACGGTGGCAGTGTTCTGGGTTCAGATGGTCCCTTCTTTAGACCTTCTGAGTAGGAGCAAAAGTCAATGGGGGAAGTTGGATTCATTTAACAACCTGGTCACTAATTTATCAACCGCAGTGGTTCGCTTAACCATGGTGGCAAGTCAGGTTGTAAAATGGGGCAGATTCACATAGTGACCGTCTCACTTAGCCGCAGAAAATTTGGACTCAATTGTGGCCGCAAGGCGAGGATTACCTGTGATAAAAGAGAAATTTATAGACAGGGAGAACAAGTGAAATCAGCGGAACTGCTTGCCACCAGAAGTTTTGAGTCAGCAGTCCCCAAACTACGGCCCGTGGGCCGGATGCGGCCCACTGAGGTCTTTTAACCGGCCTGCGGCAGCACACAAGATTTTACCGATCGATATAATAAGAGAGAGAAAGAGGGAGAAATAGAGAGGGAGAGAGAAATGAAGAGGAGAGATAGAAAGGGAGAGAGAGAAAGGGAGAAATAGAGAGAGGGGGAGAGAAAGTGTGAGAGATTCAAAGAGAGAGAGTTAGAAGGAGATTGAGTTAGAGAAAGAGAGAAGAGAGAGAGAAAGAAAAAGAGAGAGGGACAGAGAGAAAAAAAGAAAGAGAAAGAGGGAGAGATAGAGAGGGAGAGAGAAAGGAAGAGGGAGAGATGGAAAGAGAGAGAGAGAAAGAGAAAAATGAGAAAATGATGGAGGGAAAGAACAAGGGAGAGGAAAATGAAACAAATGAGAGAAAAGGGAGAGGGAAGAGAGAAGTGGAGAGGAAGGAGGGGAGGAAGGAAGGAGAAATGGAGTTTGTTGATTTAAGTTTAAATTTACTTGTTAATAAAAAAGTATAAATTACTTTATTATTTAATTATTAATTACTTAACTACTTATTACTTCTTTATTTTAAATATTGTATTTGTTCCCATTTTGTTTTTTACTTTAAATAAGGTATGTGCAGTGTGCATAGGGATTTGTTCACAGGTTTTTTTAATAGTCCGTCCCTCCAACAGTCTGAGGGACAATGAACTGGCCCCTGTGTAAAAAGTTTGGGGACCCCTGTTTTGAGTGCTCCATCCTCGGAGATTGGACAGCCAATTGCCCAGAATGCTTCGGGTTCTCCTGCTTGAGAAAGGGGGTTCAGCTAGATGACCTCTGAGATCCCTCCCAGCCCTAATGACTCTACGTTCTATAATGAATAATGAGGATTGCTGTGAAGGCAGAAGGGCATTTTGCAAAGTATCGAGACGAGGAGTTGGGTGTGAAACTTTTGTCCTGAATAAGAGAAGAGAAAAATTGTGAGCGGTCTCGAGATATTCTCCCCAGTTGGACTCAATTTTCCTCTCGTTGATAACTAGCACAGAGGTTCTAACCTTCATTTATGCCCCAAATGCTCAATCCAGGATGTAGAACACACACCAATTAAGCAATTCAGCTAAAATAAGAAGGCTCTGAACCAACATCGCGGCGGCGGCTGCCCCCAAAGGAATTGAGGGTTATCAGCTCGGGGAAAAGGTAATTTATTGAGCTTAATATTCTGCGAAATGTTCTCATGATAATAAGATTGTAAGATGGTTTTAATATCTGAAGTCATGTTGAAAAGGTCATTCCTCATCTTTTACGCCTACCTAAGTTATGTAAATTAAAGCTACTCAAACAGAGTTGAGGATGTGTTTGCTGGAGGATTTAAAAAAAAGTCTTTTGGGTGGTGGGGGGGGAAAGGAATAGAAGGAGGAAGGACGACTCAAGGTTGCCGGCTTTGAGTCCAATCGAGCTGCCCCAAGCTCCTTTTGGAATAGCAGAGTTGGAAGGGAACTTTGAGGTCTTCTAGTCCAACAGGACACCATGCACCACTTCAGACGAACCATTATCCAACCTCTTCTTGAAAACCTCCTGTGATAGACCACCTACAACTTCTGGAGGCAAGCAGTTCCACTGATTAATCGTTCTCCCCATCAGGAAATTTCTCCTTGGTTCCAGGTTGGATAACTTCATAACTTCCCCTGGGGGGGGGAACTACTGACCCCCTCAGAGAGGGTGCGCAACTTGGGCGTCCTCCTCGATCCACAGCTGACATTGGAACATCATCTTTCGGCTGTGGCGAGGAGGGTGTTTGCCCAGGTTCGCCTGGTGCACCAGTTGCGGCCCTATCTGGACAGGGAGTCATTGCTCACAGTCACTCATGCCCTTATCACCTCGAGGCTCGACTACTGCAACGCTCTCTACATGGGGCTACCTTTGAAAAGTGTTCGGAAACTCCAGATCGTGCAGAACGCAGCTGCGAGAGCCATCGTGGGGCTTCCCAGATTCGCCCACGTATCTACAACACTCCGTGGCCTACATTGGCTGCCGATCAGTTTCCGGTCACAATTCAAAGTGTTGGTTATAACCTTTAAAGCCCTACATGGCATTGGACCAGAATACCTCCGGAACCGCCTGCTGCCGCACGAATCCCAGCGGCCGATAAGGTCTCACAGAGTTGGACTTCTCCGGGTCCCGTCGACAAAACAATGTCGTCTGGCAGGCCCCAGAGGAAGAGCCTTCTCTGTGGCGGCCCCGGCCCTCTGGAATCAACTCCCCCCGGAGATTAGAATTGCTCCCACCCTCCTTGTCTTCCGTAAACTACTTAAGACCCACCTATACCGCCAGGCATGGGGGATTTGAGACACCTTTCCCCCAGGCTTATTATAATTTATGTTTGGTATGTATGTGTTGTTTGGTTTTTAATTATGATAGGGTTTTTAGTTTTTTTAATATTAGATTTGTGCCTGTATAATACTGTTTTTATCGTGTTGTGAGCCCCCCCGAGTCTTCGGAGAGGGGCGGCATACAAATCTAATAAATTATTATTATTATTATTATTATTATTATTATTATTATTATTACTACTACTACGCTGCTTTTTGTTGTACCTTCAGGTGCTCTGGAAAATAGGGTGACCACCTTTTACCTCCATGGAAGCTCCTCAAATATTGAAACACCGCATAAAAACCCTTCTTGTTGTTAATCCTTCTTGTTGTTAAACTACAGTCTTTCCAACTTGCTTTCCTTAACATAAATGACTGACACATGTGGAAATTTCTCAGTTCTGAGTTGCTTCTCTCCTTGTTTAATTTCCACCCATTGCTTCTTGTTCTACCCTCAGGTGCTTTGGAGAAATAGCTCGACTCCCTCTTCTTTGTGGCAGCCCCTGAGATATTGGAAGATGCTATCATGTCTCCCCTGGTCCTTCTTTTCATCAAACTAGCCATGCCCAGTTCCTGCAACCGTTCTTCATATGTTTTAGTCTCCAGTCCCCTAATCCTCTTTGTTGTTCGTCTCTGCACTCTTTCTAGAGTCTCAACTTCTTTTTCACATCATGGCGACCAAAACTGGATGCAGTCTTCCAAGTGTGGCCTTACCAAGGCCTTATAAAGTGGTATTAACCCTTCATGTGATCTTGATTCTATCCCACTCTTAATGCAGCCTAGGACTGAACGTAACTTGTATGAAGCTGCCAAGGGGGAGATATCTCATCTCTTTTTGAGATGAACCTGAGATCAATCATTTTTGCTGTTTTCCACCTTCCCTGGGAAACCCTGTCAAAAGGTTCTGCAAGATTCCTGCTTCCTAGATAACACCCATCGTATTTCCAAGCTTTTCAACACACCCAAACCCCCCCCCCCCCAAACAACACCCCACTTAACTCAGATTTTCTCAGGTTACTCAACCATTCCCAAGCCCTTATCTCAAGGTCACCACCAAGCACAACAACTGATGATCAGAGATTATCTAAGTGTAACCGTACTACTTAGCAGGAGCAAGGCCATCCGTTCAGGTTCAGCAGGTCAGGGCTAGACTAGTGAACTGCTTAGTGTTGAGCTGGGAACATGGAGCCCACAGTGTGTTTATCTAGGTCATTACAGTGATAAAGCCATCCAGCTCACTTTGCCAGCTGTAAAAACCATCAGAAAACAAAAAGCAGACATGTTGAACAATGGCCATCCAGAGGGGCAAACAAGCAGAGATTAGTCAAGTCAAAATGCCAGGGACTTCCCTGGAACTAGGAGTTTAAGGTTGGCCTTCACAGATTAGTTCAACTTGCTTCTTCTAATATTATTATAGAAACATAGAAACATAGAAGTCTGACGGCAGAAAAAGACCTCCTGGTCCATCTAGTCTGCCCTTATACTATTTCCTGTATTTTTATCTTAGGATGGATATATGTTTATCCCAGGCATGTTTAAATTCAGTTACTGTGGATTTACCAACCACGTCTGCTGTAAGTTTGTTCCAAGCATCTACTACTCTTTCAGTCAAATAATATTTTCTCACGTTGCTTCTGATCTTTCCCCCAACTAACTTCAGATTGTGCCCCCTTGTTCTTGTGTTCACTTTCCTATTAAAAACACTTCCCTCCTGAACCTTATTTAACCCTTTGACATATTTAAATGTTTCGATCATGTCCCCCCTTTTCCTTCTGTCCTCCAGACTATACAGATGGAGTTCATGAAGTCTTTCCTGATACGTTTTATGCTTAAGACCTTCCACCATTCTTGTAGCCCGTCTTTGGACCCGTTCAATTTTGTCAATATCTTTTTGTAGGTGAGGTCTCCAGAACTGAACACAGTATTCCAAACGTGGTCTCACCAGCGCTCTATATAGCGGAATCACAATCTCCCTCTTCCTGCATGTTACACCTCTAGCTATGCAGCCAAGCATCCTACTTGCTTTTCCTACCGCCCGACCAGCAGTATGGGCATGTATCAGAGTACTACTGGCCATGATAAACCTGGTGACCCTCAGTAGGTTACTACCAATGAGCTAATGTTTGGTTTGTCACACACTTACGTTTCCCCATCCTCTGACATTCTAGTCCCAGATGCCAATGTTCTTAAGAAGGTGGTAGAAGATATTCCTGACTCAAGTCAGTCTTGCTTAAGTTTAAGGCAAAGCAATGGTGCTGTGGATAGCAAGGCACAATTGCTAGAGCCAGGAAGAATGGAACCAGGTTCTGAAGATCCTTCAAATAGGACAATGAAACCGAGGTACAAATTCCCTATCAATGAAAAAGCTCACTACGCACTGTTAGGTTACTTGAGTTTGGACCGAGACATAATTCTCAGGAGAAATTGCAACTGGCTGAGTTAATTCAAAGTGTTAAACCATAAGCCACAATTTCTGGAGGAACTGCAAGATGTACAAATAAAGTTGTAAAATGTGTGTTTCAGTTTCCATTCAAGTTCTAAGCTGTGCCTTCTTGCTGAAGATCTTTACAGAGGTTGCTCCAAGCTTCTAGAAGTGAAGAGAAATATTAGCCTAATGAATAAATTAAAGGGCACATGATTGCTGGAACCCTTATTTAGTTTATGGACCTCACAGAGCCAAGAGGTGAAATCCCAGTAAGATCCAGAACTGCAGAAAAAACAACTACTGTACTGCCAACCTGCTTTCCATTGAGGACTTGTATACTGCATGAGTCAAAAAGAGGGCTGAGAAAATATTTACAGACCCCTCACACAAACTGTTTCAACTCCTACCCTCAAAACGTCGCTACAGAGCACTGCACATCAAGACAATTAGACACAATAATAGTTTTTTCCCTAACGCCATCACTCTGCTAAACAAATAATTCCCTCACCACTGTCAAACTATTCACTAAGGCTGCACTACTATTAATCTTCTCATCGCTCCTATCACCCATCTCCTCCCATTTTTGACTGTATGACTGTAACTTGTTGCTTGTCTCCTTACGATTTATATTAATATTGATTGTTTCCTGATTGCTTATTTGACCCCTATGACAATCATTAATGTTGTACCTTATGATTGTTGGTGAATGTATTTTTTCTTTTATGTACCCTGAGAGCATATATGCACCAAAAGAAAAAGAGAAAAGGAGGGCCAGAGGGGACATGATAGCTGTATATGAGGGGTTGCCACAGAGAGGAGGGGGCCACTCTATTCTCCAGAGCACCAGAGGGCCGAACAAGGAACAACGGCTGGAAGCTGACCAAGGAGAGATTCAACCTAGAAGTAAGGAAGAACTTCCTGACGGTCAGAGCGATCAACCAGTGGAACAACCTGCCTGCGGAGGTTGTGAACGCCCCAACTCTGGACACTTTCAAGAGGAGATTGGACTGCCATTTGGCTGGGGTGCTTTAGGATTCCTGCTCAGGCAAGGGGTTGGACTTGATGACCTGCGTGGTCCCTTTCAACTGTAATAATAAATAAATAATAAATAAATAAATAAATTCCTTGTGTGTCCAATCACACTTGGTCAATAAAGAATTCTATTCTATAGTAAGTAAATCAATGGCAAATCCTGGTATCACCAACAAGTTTTGGAAATATTGAAATTCAGCTTCTTCTCCACTTAAGAAGGAACTGTGTTTTGGGTTTGAAAGGCTTTCTCAGAAAAACATTGAAAAAAGTCGCAGTAAGTAGAAGGTGAGGTGCGTTCCCACCCCTTCACGAGGACCCAAACATGCAAACCACAAATGTCACAGAAACACATTTATCAAGATCTCACCTTACTGTGGTTTCTTTCAGAAGCTGCAGTCCTCAAAACATATTTGTTTAACAACTCAAGTTAGATGATTTAAGATAATGTTAACAGTTCCTGAAGGGGGGGGTGAGTTTGGGGCGGCGTGGAAGGAATGAGATGAAGCTGTTGTGGGGCAAACATGTAGCCCCATTGCAGCTACCCAAGGGATGGGTTTGTCTTCCAACAACCTGCTGCTTTGATCAGGAGGCAACTGGACTTTCTTGTTTTTTCTTTGAGGACTTTCAAAGAAGTCTTCTTCTTTGTGAAACTTCATGAGAAGTTCTTCAGCTTCTTCTTCAGCTGGGGAATGGAAGGACTGGGGGTTGATTGCCTGCTGTACGTCATGCGATCCATGCCAGCAATAATCCAGACTGGTTCTACAGCTTTCCCCCAAAACACCCAGTGACACCAAGATCGAAACATAGAAACATAGAAGACTGACGGCAGAAAAAGACCTCATGGTCCATCTAGTCTGCCCTTATACTATTTCCTGTATTTTATCTTACAATGGATATCTGTTTATCCCAGGCATGTTTAAATTCAGTTACTGTGGATTGACCAACCACGTCTGCTCGAAGTTTGTTCCAAGGATCTACTACTCTTTCAGTGAAATAATATTTTCTCACGTTGCTTTTGATCTTTCCCCCAACTAACTTCAGATTGTGTCCCCTAGTTCTTGTGTTCACTTTCCTATTAAAAACATAGCCCACCCACTCCTCTCCCTGAGTTCCGTGTTCAAGTCTAGTAATTCAAAAATGTGGCCTTGTTTTTGAAGAACGCAAGGAGAAGGGAGGGCATGGTTGAACTCTTGAGGTTCCTCAAAGTCTCTTTTAACAGCCCCATCTTTCTAACCTGCCTCCTTGAAGTGCGAGAGACAAAAAGAGAGAAAGAGAGAGAGAGAGAGAGAAATTGAGAGAGAGAGAGAAATTATAATAAAAGGTTGATTAATTATGTGCAATAACCTGGATAGCATATCATGAAAATTCCATTCTTGTTTACTCAGCTAATTCACTTTTTATGAGTGTTTAGGCTTTAAAGCAAAACAAAGCACTAATTACCCAATTAACGAGCAATTAAGTTACTGCAGCCTAATAGCCTGTACAGTGACTGCCTTTATGAGTCTGATAGTGAGTTAAGAGACCCATTAAACAAATTTATACACAGCTGTAGCAAACACAACATTTCTGGAGATGTTACATTACATGCTAATGTATACTATATTCTCCAACCATTCTTAAGAGTCGCCTGTTTTTTGGAGGAGGAAACGGAAGAGTTGGGTTTGATTGTTAACTGTTTGGGCAAAAGTGACCACTAAAGAGAGAGATGATGGACACATGAAGGAGGAGACATATCGGATGGCCTGTTACACTCCCCAGCTGTTTTTACACAGCTGCACAACATTTATCATTGCACGGGAGAAAGAGCTGGGTGTTGCTTCACACGTTCCAAAGAACAATGGATTGTCATTAATCCTTGAGCATTTCTCATTTGGGCCATCTGTTCTTGGGTTTTTATAAAGATGTAGATTCCTTGATTCTGGTCACCCGGGCACCAAGATGTGCACTAATTGTCAGGCATCCTACAGGTTACTAAAAAAGGAAGAGTAACATATAGTACAGGCAGTACTACAGAAGGGAAAGAGGGGACATGATCGAAACATTTAAATATGTGAAAGAGTTAAATAAGGTTCAGGAGGGAAGTGTTTTTAATAGGTCAATCCTTCTCTCAGCTGACCCACCTCACAGGGTTGATATTGTGGAGAAAATAGGAGGTGGAAGGTGAATTAGCTGTGTTCACCTCATTCAGATAGTTATCAAAATAATAAAGGCGAGATCAAAGAAATCTAATGTGATAAGGAGCCAAATACTCAGTGAGTGGCAAACTTGAGGATTTTTAAGATGTTCCTGTAAATATACTGCTCAAAAAAAAATAAAGGCAACGCTTAAACAACAGAATATAACTCCAAGTAAATCAAACTTCTGTGAAATCAAACTGTCCACTTAGGAAGCAACACTGATTGACCATCGATTTCATTTTGTGGTCAGCACATTCAACTTTGTACAGAACAAAGTATTCAATGAGAATATTTCATTCGTTCAGATCTAGGATGTGTTATTTGAGGGTTCCCTTTATTTTTTTTGAGCAGTGTATATAAAACTGTGTTTATGAAACATTTCAATATGTTAAAGGGTTGAATATGGTTCAGGAGGGAAGTGTTTTTAATAGGAACACAAGAACAAGGGGGCACAATCTGAGGTTAGTTGGGGGAAAGATCAGAAGCAATGTGAGAAAATAATATTTGACTGAAAGAGTCGTAGATGCTTGGAACAAACTTCCAGCAGACGTGATTGGTAAATCCACAGTAACTGAATTGAAACATGCCTGGGATAAACATATATCCATCCTAAGATAAAATACAGGAAATAGTATAAGGGCAGACTAGATGGACCCATGAGGTCTTTTTCTGCCGTCAATCTTCTATGTTTCTTTTATGATAGTCCTTGGTTTACTACTAGTTGTTTGAAATTACGTCATTTGGGGGGAAAAGGGATTTATGACTGGTCCTGGCATTGATGACCGTTGCACAGGCTCTTGCAGTCATGCGATCAAAATCACTTTGCACCTGGCAGGGATTTATGACGGTTACTGCGTGTCAGATGATGTGATTGCCACGTGTGACCTTTCCAGCCAGCTTCTGACATGCCGAAGTCAGAGGGGAGGTGGGTTCTCTTAATGACCGCACGTTTCACTTACCAACGGAAGAGATTGCTTAACCACCATGGCAAAACAGGTCGTCAAAGCAGGCACAGCACCTTTTGCTGAAAATTGCAGTCGTAAGTCCAGGATTGTATAATGCTTTTCATTGCTTCTTTGAAGAACATCTGGGTGCCACCCTCTTTGCACCGCACTAAGCTTCTTCCTGGGTAACATCTGGATTTGCCTTTAAGCAACTTCTCATTCTTTCAGACATTATCCCAAAGGTGTTTTTTTTCCTCCCAAGAGGCAACTGGTTTTTTTTTTTAGAAGACGTTTCGCTTGAGTCCCAGTGCTGTTCTAAATTTAAGTAGCCACTAGAGGAATAATTGTAAGCTGTTGTAAGCCTAGAGCTCCTTCCACGTTCAGAGCACAGTTGGTCATCATTGAACTTTCTTCCTCCTCTTCCCCTCCTCCTTCTTCTCTTCTTCCTCTTCTCCTCCTCCTCTTCTTTTTCCCCTTCTTCCCCTCCTTCTTCTTCTCCTCCTTCTCCTTCTCCTCTTCTTCCCCTTCTCCCTCCTTCTCCTCCTCTTCTCCTTTCTCTTATTCCTCCTCTTCCCCTTCCTCCTCCTCCTCTTCTTCTTCTTCTTTATTTATTTATTTATTAGTTGGACTTGTATGCCGCCCCTCTCTGAAGACTCGGGGCGGCTCACAACAAGTAAAACAGTCACAACAATGCAATTAATTAAAATATTTAACGATTTAAGAAAAATCCCATGTAATAGCAAACACACTCACAAGCATACCATGTATAAATTAACCTGCCCAGGGGAGATGTTTAGTTTCCCCATGCCTGACGGCAAAGGTGGGTCTTAAGGAGTTTTCGGAAGGCAGGAAGAGTAGGGGCAGTTCTAATCTCCGGGGGGAGTTGGTTCCAGAGAGCCGGTGCCGCCACAGAGAAGGCTCTTCCCCTGGGACCCGCCAACCGGCATTGTTTAGTTGACGGGACCCGGAGAAGGCCCACTCTGTGGGACCTAATCGGTCGCTGGGATTCGTGCGGCAGAAGGCGGTCTCGGAGATATTCTGGTCCGATGCCATGAAGGGCTTTAAAGGTCATAACCAACACTTTGAATTGTGACCGGAAATTGATCGGCAGCCAATGCAGACTGCGGAGTGATGGTGAGACATGGGCATACCTAGGTAAGCCCATGACTGTTCTCGCAGCTGCATTCTGCACGATCTGAAGTTTCCGAACACTTTTCAAAGGTAGCCCCATGTAGGGAGCATTACAGTAGTCGAACCTCGAGGTGATGAGGGCATGAGTGACTGTGAGTAATGAGTCCCGGTCCAGATAGGGCCGCAACTGGTGCACCAGGCGAACCTGGGCAAACGCCCCCCTCGCCACAGCTGAAAGATGGTTTTCTAATGTAAGCTGTGGGTCGAGGAGGACGCCCAAGTTGCGGACCCTCTCTGAGGGGGTCAATAATTCCCCCCCCTCTTCTCCTTCGCCTTCTTCCTCCTCCTTCCCCTTCTCCTTCTTTTCTTCTTCCTCTTCTTCCCATTCTTCTCTTCCTCCTCCTCCTCTTCTTCTCCTCCTCCTCCTCTTCCTCCTCCTCCCCTTCTCCTCCCTCCTCTTCTCCTTCGCCTTCTTCCTCCTTCTTCCCCTTCTTCTTCTCATTCCCCTTCTCCTTCTTTTCTTCTTCCTCTTCTTCCCATTCTTCTCCTCCTCCTCTTCTTCTTCTACTCCTCCTCCTCCTCTTCCTTCTCCTCTTCTCCTTTCTCCTCTTCTCCCTTCCTCCTCTTCTCCTTCCCCTTGTTCCTCCTTCTTCCCCTTCTCCTCTTCTTCCTCTTCTTCCCCTTCTTCTCTTCCTCCTTCTCCTCCTCTCCTCCTTTCTCTTATTCCTCCTCTTCCCCTTCCCCTTCCTCCTCCTCCTCTTCCCCTTCTCCTTCCTCCTCTTCTCCTTCGCCTTCTCCCTCCTTCTTCCCCCTTCTCCTTCTCATTCCCCTTCTCCTTCTTTTCTTCCTCCTCCTCCTCTTTCTTCTCAACACAGGTTCATCTACTTTCATCCCTGGCTTTGGGCATCCTCCTCACCCACCCACCCACCCCCATTTCCAGCATGGCGGGGGGCCTGACATCAAACCCCGTCTCCTTTTTCTCATTAGCGCTTCCTTCCCAAGCAGAGCTTCAAAGGTGGTAATAATTAATGAGACCGTGTCAGAAAATGAATAAAAGATGGCTCAGGAGCTTCTCCTTTTCGGGGCTGACCTTTCGCTGAGTTGACTGTATTAATATATTCTCGTGTTGTCGGACTCGGGATGAAAAGAGAGAGAGAGAGAGAGAGAGCAAGAAGAAGGGAAGAGAGAGAGAGAGAAGAGAGAGAGAGACCGCTAACTGCCTTATGAATTATTTATCAACACAAAAAGTCTTAACCAGAAACAGTGTTAACATTAATTCCTAACCCTCCGTGTCACTGCAGAGTCCTGCATAATTGAATTTTTGTCCGCTCGCCAAGCAATCAGCACACACAACCCCCGTGGTCTTCGGAGGGCAGGCTGGACCAGGGGCTGCGCACCTGGAGTCCACCTTGGGGGGTTTTTTTGGCCTTTTGTAAAGCTGGCACCACAAGGCGATGCCAAGAAGGCAGCCGAAGATCAAAGGAAGGAAGATGAGAAGCTACGAGGTTTATCCGGGAAGTAAGGTTACAAGGCACGTAGCTCTCGCAGGGAATGTTGGCGGGGGAAGTTGGTATTACTATCGTGGGATGGGAAGCCAGCGGAAAATGTCCAAAGATATTTCACCAGAAGAGCCCTTCACTCCTCCACTCGAAACAGAATATCCTACGAAAATAGACTAACAATCCTGGGCCTAGAAAGCCTAGAACTACGGCGTCTAAAACACGGTTTGAGTATTGCCCACAAGATCATATGCTGCAACGTCCTGTCGGTCAATGACTGCTTCAGCTTCAACCGCAACAACACAAGAGCACGCAACAGATCCAAACTTAATACGAACCGCTCCAAACTTGACTGTAAAAAATATGATTTCAACAATCGAGTTATCGAAGCGTGGAACTCATTACCGGACTCAATTGTGTCAACCGCTAACCCACAACATTTCTCCCTTAGACTCTCCACGATTGACCTCTCCAGGTTCCTAAGAGGCCAGTAAGGGGCGTACATAAGTGCACTGGTGTGCCTTTCATCCCCTGTCCAATTGTCTTTCCTTTCTCTCACTTATCATATATATTTTCTTTCTTTCATATATCCTCTCCTCTAAGTTAGAGTGGAATACTGCAAGCTACTTCTGCTGATCACCAAACTGCCAGCACTTTGGCAGATCGAATCTCAGTAGGTTCAAATTCGACTCGGCCTTCTATCCATCCGAAGTCAGTAAAATGAGGATCCAGAATGTTGGGGGCAAGGTGCTTACTCTTAGAGCCCGCTTAGAGAGGGCTGTAAAGCACTGGGGAGCGGTATACAAGTCTAAATTGTTTGTTTGTTTGTTTGTTTGTCTATTTATTTATTGATTGATTGGATTTGTATGCCACCCCTCTCCGGAGACTCGCGGCGGCTAACAGCAATAATAAGAGAGTGTACAATAATAATCCAATACTAAAAACGATTAAAACCCCATTAATATAAAAACCAATCATACATACAAACAAACATACCATACATAAATTGTAAAAGCCTAGGGGGAAAGAGTATCTCAGTTCCCCCATGCCTGATGGCAGAGGCGGGTTTTAAATAGCTTACAAAAGGCAAGGAGGGTGGGGGCAATTCTAATCTCTGGGGGGAGTTGGTTCCAGAGGGCCGGGGCCGCCACAGAGAAGGCTCTTCCCCTGGGTCCCGCCAAGCGGCATTGTTTAGTTGACGGGACCCGGAGAAGACCCACTCTGTGGGACATAACTGGTCGCTGGGATTCGTGCAGCAGAAGGCGGTCCCTGAGATAATCTGGTCCAGTGCCATGAAGGGCTTTATAGGTCATACCCAACACTTTGAATTGTGACCGGAAACTGATCGGCAACCAATGCAGACTGGGGAGTGTTGGTGTAACATGGGCATATGGCAGCTGCATTCTGCACGATCTATTAGCTATTGCTAATCTCAAAGTTGCCAAGTTTGAGGGGGACGGTGGAGAAGACGACCGTGAAAAATTCCACAACTGAAGGGAATAATATTTCCTAGTCTGAGAAACCAGACAAAGTGAGCAATTTTTATTTTTTAAAGAAGAACAAGAGAGAATCCTTCCGTGTTCTTTTAAAATAACAAATCACCGACTCTGGCAGTGACAACATAACCTAGGCATATTTTTCTTGTTATTCTGCTGTTTCCTCCATGTGAATCTAATTATCCCCAAACCTTTGTTTTCCCTAACAAAAGGCCTGTGTTTTGAGGGACTCCAGCTTCATCTGGTTTTAATCCGTTCGCAGCAGGGGGACCTCGTAGCTGCTCTCTTGGGGGGCGGGCATGTTTCATGAGGATGGCACAAAGGCTGGGTGATTGGAAAGGGCGAGAGGACGGCACAATGGCCTAACTCTCCACCCAAAACCCTTGTGGGAGGAGAGAATTGCAAAAAACATCAAGCAAATAATAATAATACGACAAAAGACACAATACAAATAAGAATACGGAACACAAATCTCTAATGAACACAAATCCCTAATGATCTAAATGCCAAAACTCACTGTGACAACACTGCCAAAAAAGGCATGAAGAGTTCGTTAACTTAATCTTCTCTTGTAATATTGCACTGCTAACTACAGCATACAAAACATTTGCTAGACCAATTCTCAAATACAGCTCATCTGTCTGGAACTTGCACTACATATCGGACATTAATTGAGAGGGTCTCGAGTTCCTTTGCGCCCGTAAGAGAGCCCTGTCCAGCCCCACTTGAATTCTGCTGAGTCTTATCTACCACCAATTTGCTTTGACCGTTAGTAGCTCAGATTCTTGTAGCGAGCTTGCAATAAAGCCTTATATTCATTTGAACGGGCTCGGTTTGCTGATTTCCACGTGTGACATTAATCTGGAGAAGAGTCAATGGAATTCAAGGTGGGTTGGACTTAGATCTCTTGTGGGCCTGGAGGGGTTTGAGACTGATGACCATGATTCAGAGAGAAGGGGACAGACTCTTGTCTGCCTTCTCAAATGAACTAGTGAAACCCTGTCAGACCATTCTTTGTGTTGCTTCATGAAAGACACATCTAACACAGCCAGCTCCAGCTCCCAACCTTCTCCACCAGTAACTAGACATCTGGAAGACACTTTGAACAACTTGTTATTTTTTCCATTGTGCAGAAATGTGACGTGGCGGCGGCTCAGTTTTCTTATTTTCCAGCGAAATTTTAAAAAAGGTCATTTTGTTTTTATTTGCTCGTGGGAAGTTTATACAAGCCGGCCCTCTTTTTCCCTCCTCCTTGAGAAATTAAGATTGAGAAGTGATTCACTGGAGACGTACAGAATCACCCCTGCCGTCCACGGAATTCCCCCCTTCTGAGACTCACGTGTCACCCAGCCAAACGCCGGAGGGAAGGACAGAAAGGTTTCGATCTAATTTAGAATAATAGGATGACAAATTGCAAAATAACATAAAATTACACCAGGAGTCTGAAAGAACAGTGCAGGCTGTGACTGAAGCAACGATTCTGTCCTGGTGTTTAGAGCTTTATTTAGACCAAGTTGGAAAGAGAGAAAAAGAGAAAAAGAGAGAAAGAAGGGATGAGAGAATGAAGGAAATGTACACACATTTAACTGAAAGCAGTGAGATGGGAAGGAAGGAAGGAAGGAAGGAAGGAAGGAAAGGAAGGACAATGGAAGGAAGGAAAGGAAGGAAGGAAGGAAGGAAGAAAGGAAGGAGGAATAATGGAAGGAAGGAAAGAAAGGAAGGACAATGAAGAAAGGACAATGGGAGGGAGGGAGGGAGTAAAGTAAGTAAGTAAGTAACTATGTAAGGAAGGAAGGAAAGGAAGGACAATGGAAGGAAGGAAAGGAAGAAGGGAAGGAAGGAAGAAAGGAAGGAGGATAATGGAAGGAAGGAAAGAAAGAAAGGAAGGACAATGGCAGGAAGGAAGGACAATGGGAGGGAGGGAGGAAAGTAAGTAAGTAAATAAGTAAGTAAGTAAGTAAGTAACTATGTAAGGAAGGAAGGAAGGATGGAAGGAAGGACAATGGAAGGAAGGAAAGGAAGGAGGGAAGGAAGGAAGAAAGGAAGGAAGGAGGAATAATTGAAGGAAGGAAAGAAAGGAAGGACAATGGAAGGAAGGAAGGACAATGGGAGGGAGGAAGGGAGGGTGGAAAGCAAGCAAGCAAGCAAGCAAGCAAGCAAGTAAGTAACTATGGAAGGAAGGAAGGAAGGAAGGAAGGAAGGAAGGAAGGAAGGAAGGAAGGAAGGAATGGAAAGGAAAGGAAGTAAGTAAGTGAGGAAGGATGATTAATATTGACTAGTAACCAATGAATGTTTTTGAAACTTTTTTCAGTTTAGAAAGCGCTACCGGATTCTGTGAGCTGAACCTTGTCAAACCAGACCCTCTGTTTCTCGTGCCATTCCTTCCCTCCCAGTTAGCGAGGGAGAAAAATGCTCCTTCTGTATCACTCCTGCTTCCATAGTTCTCAGAAAACTGCAGTCATCTGGAAAACGTTTTTTTCCCCCCCTTGAAGGAAGATGAAACACTGCCCAGTCTCTTGAGGCACAAAATCACTGCAAAGCACCACAGCATCAATGGCTTATTTTGAGCGGCTTGTTTGCAAATTATTATTATTTAATTCAGAGCAAACATCTGGAGCTAAATTCTTCTACTCTCAAGAAAGAAAGAAGCCATTAAAGTGTGTGAATGATTAACAAGCTTGTTTCCCTGGTCTAGCGGGACAATTATTAACGAACTCTGGAAAAATATTCATTAAACATATGAAGTTCATGCCAGCAGTGTTCTCCTGTATTAAAGTTCAACTGTCAAAGTCAGTTCTACTATCCTTAGATACATCGGAGCCTCAGGTTGGAGGAATCTTCAACAGATGCTCCCTAATGCACAAAGCAGGTAAGAAGCAACAAAAGATTATTTTTGTTTTGCTTTTCCAACAGAAGCAAATAGAGAATATGGATTTATACCATATAGAAGAAGAGGCAAAGCCAAAAGGTGGAGTCAAGAGAGTCATCAGCCTAGAGTCGTGACGTTGCCACAAAGGGTTCTTATGTCCAAACCCTCTCGAATTCCCTTGACTATTGCCAATTTAGAATTGGACATTACTTGACTAGATTCTTGTTTGCGCAATAAAACATCTGAACCTACCATTTGACATGAGGTCTTGATCCTTTGTGACTTTCATACAGGTGGGAAAAGGGAAGGAAGGGAGGAAAGGAAGAAAAGGAAGGAAGGGAGGAAGGAAGGAAGGAAGGAAGGAAGGAAAGACAGACAATGGAAGGAAGAAAGGAAGGAACAAAGCAAGAATGAAGGGAAGGGAAGGAAGGAAAGGAAAGGAAAGGAAAGGGAGGAATGCAGCTGCGAGAGCAATCATGGGCTTTCCCAAATATGCCCATGTTACACCAACACTCCGCAGTCTGCATTGGTGGATGATCAGTTTCTGGTCACAATTCAAAGTGTTGGTTATGACCTATAAAGCCCTTCATGGCACCGGACCAGATTATCTCAGGGACCGCCTCCTGCTGCACGAATCCCAGCGACCAGTTAGGTCCCACAGAGTGGGCCTTCTCCGGGTCCCGTCAACTAAACAGTGTCGCTTGGCGGGCCCCAGGGGAAGAGCCTTCTCTGTGGCGGCCCCGGCTCTCTGGAACCAACTCCCCTCAGAGATTAGAATTGCCCCCACCCTCCTTGCCTTTCGTAAGCTGCTTAAAACCCACCTCTGCCGCCAGGCATGGGGGAATTGAGATACTCTTTCCCCCTCGGCCTTTACAATTTTATGCATGGTATGTCTGTATGTATGTTTGGTTTTTATAATAATGGGTTTTTAATTGTTTTTAGTATTGGATTATTGTTATATGCTGTTTTATTATTGCTGTTAGCCGCCCCGAGTCTCCGGAGAGAGGCGGCATACAAATCCAATAAATCAAATCAATCAAATCAAATGAGGTCTTGATCCTTTGTGACTTTCATACAGGCGGGAAAAGGGAAGGAAGGGAGGAAGGAAAGGAAGGAAAGGAAAGGAAGACAAGGAAGGAAGGAAAGGAAGGAAAGGAAGGAAAGGAAGGAAGGGAGGAAGGAAGGAAAGGAAGGAAGGAAAGAAAGATAATGGAAGGAAGAAAGGAAGAAAGGAAGGAAGGAAAGGAAGGAAGGAAAGGAAGGAAGGAAAGGAAGATAATGGAAGGAAGAAAGGAAGGAAGGAACAAAGGAAGAATGGAGGGAAGGGAAAGAAGGAAGGAAAGGAAAGGGAGGAAAGGAAAGGGAAAGGAAAAGAAAAAAAGAAAAGAAAGGACAGGACACCTTTACAGAAAATGAGGAATTGTATCTGAGATGAGAAGACCTAGAACTGACCTCTGTGGTTTTCCAAGAAAGGGGAAGAAGACATGACTGGGTCGTCAAAGATGCCCGCATCAACCCTCCCTCCCCAAGAAAGCCACCCAAGGCACCACTTGGTTCCATCTGGATATCGGCGTGAAAGACTGGGAAGCAAATTAGTGGAAGCATCTAAAAAGGATAATCCTCCACCGAACAGGTGTTTTCCTTGCCCCCGGCCCTCCGCCTCCTCTTTCTCTCCGCCAAATTACAAGTTGCCAGGAAAAAGACAGGGGCTCGGCTCGGGTTTTATTTCACTCCCAGCTCCTTCCATTAAAATAATAACAGGCTTGATGTGCCTGAAGCTGTAATTAAACATGTGCTTTGGGAGGAAGCCCTGAAGCTTGTTGTACTGGAAACAAAGAGGAACCAAAGCAGCCGCATCAACTGATAGGTTGGGGCCGAATCGATTCCACTTCCGCCATTCACCCCCGCTCTCGTTCAGAGCCGTTCTCGGAATATAACACAATTGGAAGGAACTGTGGAGGTCCTCTATGTGGGGTTTAACTACTCTAGAAACATAGAAACATAGAAGTCTGACGGCAGAAAAAGACCTCATGGTCCATCTAGTCTGCCCTTATACTATTTTCTGTATTTTATCTTAGGATGGATATATGTTTATCCCAGGCATGTTTAAATTCAGTTACTGTGGTTTTATCTACCACTTCTGCTGGAAGTTTGTTCCAAGGATCTACTACTCTTTCAGTAAAATAATATTTTCTCATGTTGCTTTTGATCTTTCCCCCAACTAACTTCAGATTGTGTCCCCTTGTTCTTGTGTTCACTTTCCTATTAAAAACACTTCCCTCCTGAACCTTATTTAACCCTTTAATATATTTAAATGTTTCGATCATGTCCCCCCTTTTCCTTCTGTCCTCCAGACTATACAGATTGAGTTCATTAAGTGTTTCCTGATACGTTTTATGCTTAAGACCTTCCACCATTCTTGTAGCCCATCTTTGGACCCGTTCAATTTTGTCAATATCTTTTTGTAGGTGAGGTCTCCAGAACTGAACACAGTATTCCAAATGTGGTCTCACCAGCATTCTATATAGCGGGATCATAATCTCTACTACATGCTTGCACTGTCTTGTAAACACATCTCTATGGTCCGGTCGCAATTAACTGACCAGTGTGTCACCTTTTGATGACCAAAAGGGGCAGACACCCTGCAGGCTATATAAACCTATGCAGAGTAGATGCTCCCCCCTTCTCTTCTACCTCTTCTACCCTCTTCTTCTGAACTCCTGTGTGCTCCATTGTCCTCGGCTGAGGACACATGTGTGAGATGAAATCCAAAGCCATCCTCACGCATGGGACCATCCAGAAGTTATTAATATGGACTGGAATATAAACTTATCTGCCTGCAATCTATCAATTGCATGAATCAACATAATTGTAAGTAAAGATTGTATTTTTCATCTTTATGAAACATGGCAACTTTAGGTCTTGTAGACTTCAACTCCCAGAATTCCTCAGCCAGGTCTCCAAACATGGTAACGTTGAGATTGGGGGACTTCAACTCCCAGAATTCCTCAGCCAGGTCTCCATTCATTGCTAACAAATGGGATTCTGAACCACGTGTTATTTCTGGCCATGCTAACTCCGCTGCAAATTAAGCCAGCTGAACTCTGCTAATACAAATAATATTAATAATAATCAAAATACCCAACACTCTAGTCCAACCCTCTGCTCAAGCAGGAGACCCTCTAAGATTCTGGTCAAATAGCTGTCCAGTCTCTTCTTGAAAACCTTCGGTGATGGAGCATCCAGAACTTCTGGAGGCAAGTCGTTTCACTGGTTGATTGTCCTCACCGTCCTTAGTTCTACGTTGCTTCTATCCTTGTTAGTTTCCCTCCTTTGCTTCCTAACCGGGGGTTTCTAAACAGACCCGGCTGTGTTCTTTGCAAAAGAGTGATTCCTATCTGGGGTTTCCAAAGAAGCCACAAATGATGAAACCTGGGATAGGTTGCTGAAGACAAGCTATTTTTTGTGATGCTGCAGGTTTTAATGGTGCACAATGATTACCCTTCTGGGTCTTACTGCACTGATACACAATTACAGATATTGAACTTGGGCCTCTGTTCGGTAAAGATGCACTCTTACAAACAAGAAAAGTTTAAGACTTGTGGACTTCAACTCCCAGAATTCCTCAGCCAGGTCTCCAAACATGGCAACGTTGAGATTGGGGGACTTCAACTCCCAGAATTCTTCAGCCAGGTCTCCAAATATGGAAATGCTACGATTGGGGGACCTCAACTCCCAGAATTCCTCAGCCAGGTCTCCAAATATGGAAACGTTACGATTGGGGGACCTCAACTCCCAGAATTCCTCAGCCAGGTCTCCAAATATGGAAACGTTACGATTGGGGGACCTCAACTCCCAGAATTCCTCAGCCAGGTCTCCAAATATGGAAACGTTACGATTGGGGGACTTCAACTCCCAGAATTCCTCAGCCAGGTCTCCAAATATGGAAACGTTACGATTGGGGGACTTCAACTCCCAGAATTCCTCAGCCAGGTCTCCAAATATGGAAACGTTACGATTGGGGGACTTCAACTCCCAGAATTCCTCAGCCAGGTCTCCAAATATGGAAACGTTACGATTGGGGGACTTCAACTCCCAGAATTCCTCAGCCAGGTCTCCAAATATGGAAACGTTACGATTGGGGGACTTCAACTCCCAGAATTCCTCAGCCAGGTCTCCAAATATGGAAACTTTAAGACTGGGGGACGTCAACTCCCATAGCCCTGATGGGGAATTCTGGGAGTTGAAAGCCACAAGTCTTAAAAGTTGCCATGGACTTTCCTGTATTTATTCTACTGGCTTTCTTGGTTTTATACTGTGAGTCACCCAGACATGATCTGGAGTTGGGCAGCACTTACCCTGAACAGAATGAAAGCAAAACAAATGTTTATTTATTAGGAAGATTTATGGATTTAAAAAAATATTTATTTACCAAGTAGTTGTGGACATCTAACCTCGGCTATGTTCTCCTTATTGGATTCCCCCCCCCTTGTGTGCATGTTGCTCTTTTTCCTGACATCCACGACAGCTTGACGTGGATGCTTTCTTCCCGTGGAGGCGTGCCGCGGATCCCCTAAATAAGACCCACCACCGCGCATGCCAACCACGCCCGGGATGCGGCCCTAAACTGACAGGCACAACGGGTGCCGCTGTAGCCTTCCCTCCGCCTCGCTCCTGCGATTATCCAGCTGTTTTGACATCTCGCAGTGTGGCGCCTCGATGAACTGGAGTCATTTTCATAATCGGACGGAGAAGTGAGCAGCTCCTTCCGACAGTTCCCACCTACCCCCAACCCCAGTTTCATTTTAAATTGCGTGTGACGTTTGAGGCGACACTTTTCCAGAATGTTAATTGGAAAGAGAGATTTTTTTTGGGGATGGCTGGGAAGTTAAGTACAGGCAGGCCTCGATGTATGACGGGCAACTGTTCTGTCGAGCTCTCTGGTAGAATCCTCCCAAAAATGCACAGATACAATTTCAGACACACACACGTTTGAAAATTCAAAACAATGTTCTTTATAATGAAAATTCACTTAAACCAAGCCCTCTTTTGGTATAGCAAAGACCACTCGTCTCCAAACAAACTGGTAATTTGTACAAGTCCCTTATCAGTTCTGTGATACTTAGCTTGCAGCTGTGAGGCAATTCACAGTCCTTCTTCTTTCACAAAATGAAACACACTTTGCTCTGGTTTAGTTTCAAAGCGGGGAAAAATCAGCACACAAAGATCAAAGTCAGCAAAGCAGTCACGAAACACAAGGATCAGATAATCCCCCACAATGGCCAAACCCACAGGCTGCTATTTATAGCAGCCTCACTAATTACCACAGCCCCACCCAACCACAGGTGGCCTCATTTTCTTTGATAATAATCTCTCAGTTGTTGTTGCCTATGCATCACTCTCCGCATGCGTGGCTGTATCATTAACTCTTGTTCTGAATCCAAGGAGGAGCTAGAGAATTGATCTCCTTCTGAGCTGTCTGCCCCACTCTCCTCCTCCCTGTCACTCATGTCTTCTTGGTCAGAGGAGCCTTCATCATCAGATTCCACTGGGGGCAAAACAGGCCTGCAGCATGTGGATGTCTTCCCCATATCCACAGTCCTTGGGGCAGGAGCTGGGCCAGAGCTAACCACAACACCAACGGAGCCCAAAATTTACACTGTTAGGTGAGACATTTATTGAGTGAGTTTTGCCCCAGTTCTAGCCACGGCTGTTAAGTGAATTTGGCTTCCAAAAGAGGAGATTTTAGAGATGAGCCATAATCTGAAAGCAGAATTATTTTTATTGGGGATAATTATTGATAAATATGAGAAAAAGAAGATATATTTAATGCTCCGTATTATAACTGCGGCAAGGATAGCGCTCGCCCAGAAGTGGAAAAATAAAGACATAAGTACAGAAGAAGAAAAAAAATACTAATATGCACAGAAATGGACAGGCTGACTTTAGAGTTAAAGGACAAATCAAACACGGATTATTACAAAACCTGGAATAACGTATATAATTGGATAGAGAGGAGAACCAAGATTAAAGATTAGAAAGTATGAACAAGAAATTATAAATAAATCAAAATTAGAATAGATATTGGGGAAGGGGGAAAGGGGACCAATGTTGAATAGGCCATCATGTACCTTTTCTTTTTTTGTTACTGTCTTGTGTGTCCAATCACACTTGACCAATAAAGAATCCTATTCTGTTCTATCCTATCCTACCCTACCCTGCCCTACCCACGTTTCTTCAACACTCTGTGGCTTGCATTGGCTGCCGATCAGTTTCCGGTCACAATTCAAAGTGTTGGTCATGACCTTTAAAGCCCTACATGGCATTGGACCAGATTACTTCCGGAACCGCCTGCTACTGCACGAATCCCAGCAACCGATAAGGTCCCACAGAGTTGGCCTTCTCCGGGTCCCATTGACTAAACAATGTCGTTTGGCGGGCCCCAGGGGAAGAGCCTTCTCTGTGGCGGCCCCAGCCCTCTGGAACCAACTCCCCCCGGAGATTAGAACTGCCCCCACTCTCCCTGTCTTTCGTAAACTACTCAAGACTCATTTATACCGCCAGGCATGGGGGAGTTGAGATAGCTCTTAACCATTGTAGACAGAGATGAAGCCGAGATGAGCAACGAAGGAGGCAGGGGACGGCCACTCCTGCCAGAAACTCAAATCGGTGGGAAAGAAATGGCCATTTTTCCCGGGGTCCGGTCGCTGGCAAACCCGGTTAGGACACGCATTGGCAAAAGCAAGGGAGCAGCTAATCGAGCTCGGCTCGTACGGAGTTTAAAACAATTTCCAGCAAAATTGTGATTAATCCCCGGCCAACCACCGAAAGGTCAAACGCAGTCCCGCTCTTGACGGCGGAGAAAGGCCTGACTTATTTTTATCTCTCTTTTTAAAAATTACAGCAGCCATGAAGTGGCTCGCCGAGCTGAATAATGAACGCCATAAACCTGCCTCGTAAAAATGGCATTCATGCAGCCCTATAGCAGGTCAGATGAGCGGGGAACATTTCATTAAAATTTCCCCTTCTTGCTTCCCCAGGAGAGGCTTAAAAGTAATCATATAAAATGGCTGAGTGACACCATTAACGAGCATTAATATTTTAAAGCTTTAATAGTACAACAGAGCGGGGCTGTTAAAGCAAAATTATACAGCCTTATTAGATGGGCTACTCTGGCTGTATTACATTTCAAATATCAGAGTTCTCGGGCTGGAAATATTAAAGAGGTCCAAGGTCCACAACATAAATATTTTAAAAGTTTGGGAGTTCTCTGGGTGGCTTGTTCCGGCTTAAGAGGCGAAGTCTCGTGTTGAGGGGTCTTGAGTTATGACCGTTAATTTAATAGGAAGGAGGGAGGAAAGAGGGAGGGTGGAAGGGAAGGAAGGGAGGGAGGAATTGTCTGGGGAGAGAAAGGAAGAAAGTAGAAAGAGATGGGAGGCAGGGAGGAAGGAAGGGAGGAAGGAAGGAAGTAGAAAAGATAGAAGGGAGGGAAGGAAGAAGGAAGGAAGGAGGAAGAGATGGGAGAGAGGAAGAAAGGAAGGAAGGAAGTGGAAAGAGATGGGAGGCAGGGAGGAAGGAAGGAAGGAAGTAGAAAAGATAGAAGGGAGGGAAGGAAGAAGGAAGGAAGGAGGAAGAGATGGGAGAGAGGAAGAAAGGAAGGAAGGAAGTGGAAAGAGATGGGAGGCAGGGAGGGAGGAAGGAAGGAAGTAGAAAAGATGGAAGGGAGGGAGGAAAGAAGGAAGGAAGGAGAAAGAGATGGGAGGAAGGAAGAAAGGAAGGAAGGAAGGGGAAAGAGATGGGAGGAAGGGAGGAGGGAGGATGTAGAAAGAAGGGAGAGAGGGAGGAGGAACAGAAGGGAGGGAGGAAAGATGGAGGAAGAGATTGGGAGGGAGGAAGGAAGAAAGGAAGTAGAAAGAAGGGAGGGAGGGAAGGAGGCAGGGAGGAAGGAAGGAAGGAAAAAAGGAAGGAAAGAAAGAAAGAAGGAAAGAAGGTAGGAAGGACTTTGTGATTAAGGTTGATGAAATCCTCATTTTCCTATCAGGGTGGATGCCTTGGGGGTGAAAATTCCCAAATTTATCAACCAGCACTGGGATGGTGCTAAAAGGTTAATTGGGAGTTCCTGCAACCATTCTGTCTCTTGGGGATCCTTGACTTAGAGCCCCACCTGGGTCCAGAATTGCTGTTGCATCCAATCTCGGACACCCCACCTCCGCTCCTGTTGATTTCATCACTCAGACAAGGAAGACCTCATGCATAATCTGGGTTCCAAAATATATATTCTGACCTAAGAGAGGGAAATACTTGCCACATTTGAAGCCAGGTATCATACACTAGAAAATAAATAAATCATCTACTGACATTGTAACAGAAGAAGAATATCTTAGACTTGTATCATGATTCATTCACATATCACCCCAAATGAATGAATGAATCAATCAATTCATAGCTTGTGAATGACATAACCACCCGTAGCATAGGGTCATGGCATATTATCTCACCACAATATAGGCAGTCCTCAACTTTCAACGGTTCATTTAGTGACCATCAGAAGGGCCCTGAAAACAATGACTGATTACCATTTTTCACACTTAGGACTGTAGTCACATGATCAGTATTCGGATGCTTGGAAATTGATTCATATTTACGACTGTCGTATTGTCCCAAGGTCACGTGATCCCCTTCTGCGACTTTCTAGCCGGCGAAATCCCTGGGGAAAGCCCGATTCGCTTAACGACCGTGTTACTAACTTAACAACTGGAGCGATTCGCTTAACAACGGTGGCAAAAAAAAAAGGTTGTAGAATAGGGCCAAACTCACTTAACAAAACACATTTCAGTTAGCAACAGAAATGTTGGGTTCAATTGCAGTCGTAAGTCGAGGACTATGTGCCTAGGACTCCAAAAACATACATCTCAGGAAGGAGTGAGTTCTAATTTACTTCGCTGCCGCTTGGCTTCCTCCCGTGTCACTCAGTGCCGAATATTCCCAATTTTTTTAAAAGCCGAAAACTAGATGGTGGTGCATGCGCAAAGCTGGAAAAATATCACCGCTAATATTACTAAGGGAAATTATTAATATTTTTACTGCCCCTGGAGCTTCTCCTGGGTTAAACTTATTATGATTTGTAATACGGTAGCGTTTAGCCTATGCTGATAACATGTTTACAGCATTTTCCTCTATAAGTAAGCACCCTATTTAGGCGCAGATCACTTAAGAAACACCTCTTAATTACTTTGGCATTATAAAGAAGACTCCTCTTTGAGACATCCAACTGTTCTGTTTTGTCTTGAGTACAGGGGAAAAAAAACAGAGTTAAAATCAAAATAAGTGAGGATAGATTCTACAGCTCTCTCTCTCTTTCTCTATGGATAAGACACCAGGGAACTGTTGAAAGACACGGGGGAGTTGTGGATAAATTTATTTATTTATTTTATTTATTTATTAGATTTGTATGCTGCCCCTCTCCAAAGACTCGGGGCGGCTCACAGCAACAGAACAATATAAATCCAATAGTTAAGAACAATTTAAAACCCTTAATATAAAAAACAATCATACGTTTATATTCTATTCCTCCTCCCCAATTTCTCTCCCTCAAAAATAAGAATTTATTTGCAAGCAATTTAAAAGTTCCTAGGGCACGGTTGGCAAAATCAGCAGTCAATTCACTAAAAAGCTGCTTGGGTATTTCTTAGCCGTCATGGAAACATAGAAGATTGACGGCAGAAAAAGACCTCATGGCCCCTCTAGTCTGTCCTTATACTATTTCCTGTATTTTATCTTAGGGTGGATCTATGTTTATCCCAGGCATGTTTAAATTCAGGGACTGTGGATTTACCAACCACGTCTGCTGGAGGTTTGTTCCAAGCATCTACGACTCTTTCAGCAAAATAATGTTTTCTCAGGCTGCTTCTGATCTTTCCCCCAACTAACCTCAGATTGTGCCCCCTTGTTCTTGGGTTCCTATGAAAAACACTTCCCTCCTGAACCTTATTTAACCCTTTAACATATTGAAATGTTTCATAAACACAGTTTTATATACACTGCTCAAAAAAAAATAAAGGGAACACTCAAAGAACACATCCTAGATCTGAATGAATGAAATATTCTCATTGAATACTTTGTTCTGTACAAAGTTGAATGTGCTGATCACAAAATGAAATCGATTGTCAAACAGTGTTGCTTCCTAAGTGGACAGTTTGATTTCACAGAAGTTTGATTTACTTGGAGTTATATTCTGTTGTTTAAGCGTTCCCTTTATTTTTTTTGACCAGTATATTTACAGGAACATCTTAAAAATCCTCCAGTTTGCCATTCACTGAGTATGTAGATAGATAGATAGATAGATAGATAGATAGATAGATAGATAGATAGATAGATAGATAGATAGATAGATAGATAGATAGAATAGATAGATAGATGGTAGGTAGGTAGGTAGATAGGTAGATAGGTAGATAGATAGATGATAGGTAGGTAGTTAGTTAGATAGATGATAGGTAGGTAGGTAGGTAGATAGATAGATAGATAGATAGATGATAGATAGATGATAGATAGATAGATAGATAGATAGATGATAGATAGATAGATAGATAGATAGATAGATAGATAGATAATAGATAGGATAGATGGATGGATGGATGGATGGATAGATGGATGTACGGACGGACAGACAGACAGACGATAGATAAATAGATAATAGATAGATAGATAGTAGATGGATAGATAGGTAGGTAGGTAGATAGGTAGGTAGGTAGGTAGGTAGGTAGGTGGATGGATGGACCGACGGACGGACAGGCAGACAGACAGATGATAGATAGATAATAGATAGATAGATAGATAGATAGATAGATAGATAGATAGATAGATAGATATAGATATATAAAGACTCTGCTTTCTGTTCTACTTTCAGATGGCGGAATTGAAAACGCTTCGCAGGAGAAGCATCTGGCTGCAGACGAGAGGGGAAAGTGGCTTTCTATTCTTGGAAGTGCGGCTCTGGTGGGAAGGATTTGTGAAGACGAAACAGCCTGCTGCTAGAGAGAGATGTGGTGTCTACGTTCCTCTGACATCTGCTCCTTCAGAGATAAAATGCCACCCTTTCGGTTGCCTTCTCCGGGTGAAGCCAGAGATACAGTCTTTGAAACAGCTGCATTCCTCAAGAGGATTATTATTATTACTATTTTTTTTTTAAAAAAGCTGCCTGCCTTTCTATCCACTTCAGTCCATCAGAACAGAGCTGGAAGGGACCCTTGGAGGTCTTCTAGTCCAGCCCCCTGCTCAATCAGGAGACTGTATAGCATTTCAGAAAGGTGGCTACCCAGTCTTTTCTTTAAAACCCCCCAGAGATGGAGCACCCACAACTTCTGAAGGCACCTTCTGTTCCACTGGTTACTTGTCCTCAATTTCAGGAAGTTCCTCCTGAATTCCAGGTGGCTTCTCTCCTGGATTAGTTTCCATCCATTGCTTCTTGTCCTGCATTCAGGTGCTTTGGAGAATAGTTTGACTCCCTCTTTTTTTGTGGCAGCCTCTCAAATATTGGAATCCTGTCAACCTTAATCCTTCTTTCCATTAAACTATACCTCCCCAATTCCAGCAACTATTCTTCATGTTTAAGCCAGCTAATCATTTTGTTGCTTTTCTCTGTACTCTTTCCAGAGTCTCGACGTCTTTTATGTTTCAATTCAGTGACTGTGGATTGACCAACCACGTCTGCTCGAAGTTTGTTCCAAGCAACTACTACTCTTTCAGTAAAATAATATTTGCTCATGTTTGCTTTCCTATTAAAAACACCTATCTCTTGAACCTTATTTAATCTTTTAACATATTGAAATATTTCGATTATTCCCCCCCTTTCCTTTCTGTCCTCCAGACTATACAGGTTGAGTTCATGAAGTCTTTCCTGATAGGTTTTATGCTTAAGACCTTCCACCATATTTGTAGCCCATCTTTGGACCCATTCAATTTTATCCATATCTCTTTCTGTCTTTCTTTCTTTCTTTCTTTCTTTCTTTCTTTCTTTCTTTCTTTCTTTCTTTTCTTCCTTCCTTCCTTCCTTCATTCATTCAATTTTTTTATGCCGCCCTTCTCCTTAGACTCAGGGCGGCTTACAACATGTTAGCAATAGCACTTTTTAACAGAGCCAGCATATTGCCCCCACAATCCAGGTCCTCATTTTACCCACCTTGGAAGGATGGAAGGCTGAGTCAACCTTGAGCCGGTGATGAGATTTGAACTGCTGACCTTCAGATCTACAGTCAGCTTCAGTGGCCTGCAGTACAGCACTCTACCTGCTGCGCCACCCCGGCTCATCTTTGTAGGTGAGGTCTCCAGAGCTGAACACAGTCTTCCAAATGGGGTCTCACCAGCGCTCTATGCAGCGGGATCACAATCTCCCTCTTCCTGCTTGTTATACCTCTAGCTATGCAGCCAAGCATCCTACTTGCTTTCCCTACCGCCTGACTGCACTGTTCACCCTGAAACCCATAGGATTGCAGATTCGTGTCTTTCCCAGATGTGACAACATGGCTTTGTTAATACATTGAACTCGAGGAAAACTTTGCCTTGGATTTAACTTTCAATGCTATTTGGGACCCTGACATGTGGTGGGGCGCTTGCAAGCAAAGCATGCACTCTCTCACACACATTTGCAAACCGGTAGGGAAAGTGTTCTGTCTGGGTCCCCCCAGACGCCAACACCAACTAAAAAGAGTAGCCAGACACGCTGATAAAAAGCAAAGTCATTTTATATCTTTGAAAACAAACACAGATACCAAAAACTGTTCTTACAAACTGGAATGCTATGAAGCTTCACAGAAGAGTCACGACGGCCAGACAATACAACAAGCTTCTTGCTGGCACACACACCACTGTAGATAATAAAACCCACGCCTCCCCCAAGTTTTCAGCCTTAGAGGCCACAAGCCAGAATCAGAAACGCCAATGATCGAAGCAAGGTCACAGGACTCCCAAAAGATAACTCTCCACAATACAGGAAGGGCGGGCCTGCCTTTTCAACCTTTCTGAGGAGAACCACACCCAAACCCAGCTGTTGCCTATTAGGGATGGAAATACCTGGCTAATTGTCCCCTTCGTTGTGCTGCCCTTCTCTGCCTCATATCTATGATGGCTTGTGCGTTCTCATCTAATGACTCCAGGCTGCTTGCTGGGGAGAGCTCCCCCCCGGGGGTCTCGGACTGTTCCCCCTCCTCCTCGTCCTGACATTCCTGTTCCCTGTCTGCCTGGTTCTCCTCCTCCTCCTGTTCCTCGTCCTCCCCCTCTGAGCATGGAGCCGGCAGAGTTCCAGCCGTTCCCTGAGGAGCCTCAGACTGAATCACAACAGGAAAGTAATTGAATTCCACCTTTGCGCTGTTGTCTTCTCTGTTTCTCATGCAAGCGGATGATTAAACCAAGAGACGCCCGAGTGGAGGGGTTTGTGTGTGTCCTTCTTTAATAGCTAATAGTTGTTTATTTTCCTTGGACCATCCATGAATTCTTGCAGAACTTTGGTGCCAGAGGAACTCCGGTCGGCTTTCGGAAATTGTGTTTGGACTTAGAGAGAGTAGAACAATCGGCTGCTCTGTTCTGAACGGAGAACGATGGACCAGGGTTTTCTATACAGGGTGAGCTAGCCGGCAAGAATGAAATGCTGTCATTTTGGAGGTTCTCAAAAGCTGAGGAGAAGCAACCCAGCTAGGAACATACAGTGGTACTTCTACTTAAGAACTTAAGTCGTTCCGTGACCAGGTTCTTAAGTAGAAAAGTTTATAAGTAGAAGCAGTTTTTCCTATAGGAATCAATGTAAAAGCAAATAATGCGTGCAAGCCCACTAGGAAAGAAATAAAAGCTCGGAATTTGGGTGGGAGGAGGAAGAGGAAGAAACATAGAAACATAGAAACATAGAAGTCTGACGGCAGAAAAAGACCTCATGGTCCATCTAGTCTGCCCTTATACTATTTTCTGTATTTTATCTTAGGATGGATATATGTTTATCCCAGGCATGTTTAAATTCAGTTACTGTGGATTTATCTACCACGTCTGCTGGAAGTTTGTTCCAAGGATCTACTACTCTTTCAGTAAAATAATATTTTCTCATGTTGCTTTTGATCTTTCCCCCAACTAAATTCAGATTGTGTCCCCTTGTTCTTGTGTTCACTTTCCTATTAAAAACACTTCCCTCCTGGACCTTATTTAACCCTTTAATATATTTAAATGTTTCCATCATGTCCCCCCTTTCCCTTCTGTCCTCCAGACTATACAGATTGAGTTCATGAAGTCTTTCCTGATACGTTTTATGCTTAAGACCTTCCACCATTCTTGTAGCCCGTCTTTGGACCCATTCAATTTTGTCAATATCGTTTTGTACGTGAGGTCTCCAGAACTGAACACAGTATTCCAAACGTGGTCTCACCAGCATTCTATATAGCGGGATCATAATCTCCCTCTTCCTGCTTGTTATACCCCTAGCTATGCAGCCAAGCATCCAAGAAGGGGAGGAGGACAGTCGCTGCCGTAGGAAGAAGGGGAGGGGAGGGGAATAAAAAAAATCCAAAACTTTAAGGCTTTTTTTAAAAAAAGAGGGCCCGCCCAGAGTGAAGGAAGCATTTCTTTTCTCTGGGCGCTGGCAGAGGTTTATATTCCCTCTCCAAGCGCCCAGAGAAAGGAAAATGCTTCGTTCACTCTGGACTGCCAAATCCTCCTTAAGTGCCACTGAAAGGCAGCCCAAAAACCCCCGAGATGGCTGGGATTAAAGGGGGAATGGCAGGTAACTGGATGGGCCTTCATGTAAATTTCTTAACTTTCCTGGGAAATTTTTCCGGGCTCGGGTTATTAAGTGGAAAATGGTTCTTAAGAAGAGGCAAAAAAAATCTTGAACATCTGCTTCTTATCTAGAGAGGTTGTTAAGTAGAGGCGTTCTTAAGGAGAGGTACCACTGTACTTCCTTCCCCCCCCCACTTTGAGAAAGAAATGGTTCTTTTTCAGCCCAAGACATGAATGACCGAATAACGGAGTTGGAAGGGAGCTTGGAAATGGCTGTCCAATCTCTTCTTAGAAGCCTCTAATGATGGGAACACTCGCTCCAATTGACCAGAATTTATGTTACCGTATTTTTCAGAGTATAAGACACACCTTAGTTTTGGGGGAGGAAAAGGTGGGTGGGAGGGATCTGCCTACCAGGTATTCATCTGGCTAGCATCCTTAGTCTGGGCAGCTTCACCACATTATTTTATCCCGTAGTTAGGGATTTTTTGGAGGGAGTAGTAATAAAAACAAGCCTGCAAAGACTTAGGGCAGGAAAACCTGAATAGAATAGACTAGAATGGACTAGAATAGGCTAAAATAGAATAGAATAGAATAGAATAGAATAGAATAGAATTTTATTGGCCAAGTGTGATTGGATACACAAGGAATTTGTCTTTGGTGCACATGCGCTCAGTGTACATAAAATAAAAGATTAATCAGACTAGATGAATCAATTCCTGCAACCCTTCTTCTTATGTTTTAGCGTCCAGTTTCCTGGTCATCTCTATCTACTTCACTGCCTCTTGGTCCTCTGCTATGCAACCCTACCCTCCTGGGAATCCAGATTGCATTTCACCCCAATTCACTCTCAAAACATGGTAACATGAAGGGCATCTTGAAAAAAACAATAGCCATTATAAGGGACTGTATTTTGTTCTGGAGGGAAGAAGGAAAGGAAAGAGGGAAGGAAGGAGGAAAGGAAGGAAGGAAGGAAGGAAGGAAGGAAGGAAGGAAGGCTTCGTTCAAACAAAGGCAGGAAAGCCGCAGAGTGGAGCAAAATGGTGATTATGTCTTTATGGAAATATCCCATTAATTGCTAAGGCTTGTGGAGGAGGAGGAGGGGTGATTTAAAATCCCAATGTCAATTGGCAGGTAATTTAGGCCCTGCCAACCTAATAGCTATTTACATATCACAGAATGAAGCCGGGGCTTTGATCAAACGCTCTAGCAGGCAGATTTGGAGAGGATCAATGCACTAAGCACCAGCAGAAATGGCACTGCGTGTCGAGGACATACACAGAGAGAAACAGAGCCAGCCTATTTAACATGAGGACTAGAAACTTCGCCAGAGTGAATTTATTTCACTAAACTCTAACAAAAATCAGAAAAGAGGCTGACCCTGGCTCTTTCTTGTGGCTTCTCCTGCCTGAGAGAAGAAGAAACATGCCTCAGTGCTTTGGGGTGCAAACCTGCAGCCCCCATAAATGGAATCTCTCTAAGAAAAATATCATTGGTGAGATGTTATAGTTGGCAAGCCCTTGTTAATATTCCTCGCTGGCTGCCGTCTTTGTTTTACAGATTATCATTTCTCTTTAATAAAGGTGTGGGGGGGGGAGGAAACCCCAGTTCCCCCCGGCTTTGGCCGATGATGGATCTTTCATTTATTTTTGGTTGCAAGGAACCAAATTAAGGAAATTACTTTCAAACTAATTTTGCAGGGTTAGAGGAGAGCCAATGAGACGCCAGGCAGAAGCTTCCTAGCTTCTCCAGATGAAGCTGTTAAGGGGAGAAGTAATAACTGGAAATTGACTGTGAATAAATCACGGCGAAATTAAAACTGCGTTTTTAAGTTGCACGCCCCTCCCTCCCCCCAAAACAGTGAAATAAAACAGAGCTAACAGGTTCAAATACCTGAAACTATTTTAAGGATGCAGAGGTGGATTTTTTTATTTTATTTTATTTCGCTACAGCAAAAGGAGCAGGAAGAAGGGAATGGATGAAAAACAGAATGGATCCTGGAGTGATTGTGCATCTATCGAAGGATGGCTTACCGAAAAGTAGGTTGATATAAAGAAACTCGGCTACAAGCACAATCCATTCCAACAGGATGTCAGAATAACAGAAGTCAAGTCCCTGTGGCTGAAGTCAAATCCCCCTGCTGCCAATCACTTCTTTTTGATCCCATTTATTGTTCAGCGGTGTAGAGGGATATAGAGCCCAGCTGCCAAATGACTGCTGGAAACTACAATAAGACTGTGAAACAAGGAAACCCAAACTCACGGGTAGCCTTCACACTGCAGTGAACAAGAACCTGCATTCATTATTGCCGGTACTGTATTTGTTGGCTGAGCAGGGACAAAAACAGCTAGAAAAAAAGGTTGAAGCCTGGGAAACAGCCCCTTGTCAGTCAAGGTCCAGGAGGGAAGTGTTTTTAATAGGAAAGTGAACACAAGAACAAGGGGACACAATCTGAAGTTAGCTGGGGGAAAGATCAAAAGCAACATGAGAAAATATTATTTTACTGAAAGAGTAGTAGATCCTTGGAACAAACTTCCAGCAGATGTGTTTGGTAAATCCACAGTAACTGAATTTAAACATGCCTGGGATAAACATATATCCATTGTAAGATAAAATACAGGAAATAGTATAAGGGCAGACTAGATGGACCATGAGGTCTTTTTCTGCCGTCAGTCTTCTATGTTTCTATGTCAACAGGAGTGCTGATTTATCACTAATGTATCAGGTACTTAGGAGCCAAGGATGAAGGAGAACAAGGAATAGCCAGCTATTAACACCTGAATTTAACAGCTAAAAACAACACACAACTAGGCACCATATACCACGTTTCCATGAAAACAAGACCCTGTCTTATATTTTTTGAACCATGAAATAAGTGTTTGCCCTTATTTTTTGGGAGCTCTTATTATTTTGGGACGGATGGAGCAAGACAAGGCTACTTTTGCCCTCTTAGCTGATTTCCCGTTCCGTCTCCCGAACCCTAACTAGAGGAAATGGCAGGGGCTGGCTGTGCATGTGGTTAAAATGTTTTCAGAGTGGTCTTATTTTGGGGGAAACACATTATATACAATGCGCGGAAAAGATCACTCAGTGCACATATTCTTGAGGTAGAAATTCTCTGATGATGGGAACAAGACTCAGATTGGATCCTATAACACGATGGCCTCAAAGATCTCTCAGACGTGGTCACCAGAACAAAAAAGTATGATATTTTTTATCAACCTGGACACCTTCCTCATTGGGTGAACTTCAGTTCCCAGTGTCCTCACCCTTTGCTGTGTTGGCTGTGGACAGGGGTAGGCAAAGTTGCCTCTTCTATGACTTGTGGACTTCAACTTCCAGAATTCCTGAGCCAATCAGGCTAGCTCAAGAATTCTGGGAGTTGAAGTCCACATGTCATAGAAGAGCCAGCTTCGCCTACCCCTGGTTGTGGAGATATAGTCCTGCCTCTTGGGTGCAAAGCCAGCTGGGCAACCTTGGGCTAGTCCTTCTCTGTCAGCCCTACCAAGGAAACCACTTCTAAAAACCCTTTCCAAGAAAACTGTAGCATTAGGTCTAGGCAGCCTCTGAGAATTGGACACAACTCAACAGAAGGAGAAGAAGAAAAGAATTTGTAGGTAAAGTTTGAGAGGACCAAAAAAGGTCTCTGAGGCACACAGGCAAATCAGAAGCTGAACGCTTGGAACCTCAAGTTGATGCCACCATGCAATAGCAATAGCATTTAGACTTATATACCTCTTCATAGTGCTTTTACAGCCCTCTCTAAGCGGTTTACAGAATCAGCCTCTTGCCCCCAACAATCTGGGTCCTCATTTGACCCACCTCGGAAGGACGGAAGGCTGAGTCAACCTTGAGCCAGTGGTGAGATTTGAACTGCTGAATTACAGTTAGCGGTTAGCTGAAGTGACCTGCAGGGCTGGACTCTAACCACTGTGCCTCCCAGGCTCTGCTTTGTGAAGCTTCCAAAGGAGCCTTTACAAAAACCAACATGTCTGAACAATCACAAGCTGGAAGAGGACAACAGATGACAGCCATGTCAATATCTGTTCATGGCATAAGCTGGGGACAATCTGCCACGTGTGAATTGAGAAGAAATATGGCAATGCACCATGGCCAATTTCACTCCAGGGCCTAAGATGAAGTTGGAAGTACATCAGAGCTGGCTCTGCTCGCTTCATGATGAGTTTGGGGATGGTGCGTGGGGAGAAAAAAAAACAGAACAGGCGTCATGAGGCATGAAGAAGAGATGAAAGTATTATTATTTAAGCAAGAAAAGGAAGCAAATTTCTCAGGGGGAGGAAGGAGAAGGAGAAAGAGAAAGAGGAGGAAGAAGAAGAAGAAAGAGGAGGAGGAGGAGGAAGAAGAAGAAGGAGGAGGAGGAGGAAGAAGGAAGAGGAAGAAGAAGAAGGAAGAGGAAGAAGAAGAAGGAAGAAGAAGAGGAGGAAGAAGAAGAAAGAGGAGGAAGAAGAAGAAGAAAGAGGAAGAGGAGGAAGAAGAAGAAGAAGGAAGAGGAAGAAGAAGAAGGAAGAGGAAGAAGAAGAAGGAAGAAGAAGAGGAGGAAGAAGAAGAAAGAGGAGGAAGAAGAAGAAAGAGGAGGAAGAAAGAGGAAGAGGAGGAAGAAAGAGGAAGAGGAGGAAGAAGAAGAAAGGAGGAAGAAGAAAGAGGAAGAAGAGGAAGAAGAAGAAGAAGGAAGAGGAGAAGGAAGAAGAAGAAGAAGAAGGAAGAGGAAGAAGAAGAAGAAGGAAGAGGAAGGGGAGGAAGGAGGAGGAGGAGGAGGAGGAAGAAGAAGAAGAAGAAGAAGAAGAAGAAGAAGAAGAAGAAGAAGAAGAAGAAGAAGAAGAAGAAGAAGAAGAAGAAGAAGAAGAACGGTGTCATTTCTTTAAAAGTTGAAGAAAAGTAGATCACGATACATTTGTCAAGAATCATGGTACAATACTTAATGATTGTCATGGGGTCAAATCAGGAAACAATCAATATTACTATAAATCTTAAGGATACAAGCAACAGGTTACAGTCATGCAGTCATAAGTGGGAGGAAATGAGTGATAAGAATGACGCGAAAAAACTAGTAGTAATAGTAGTGCAGACTTAATAAATATTTGACAGTGTTGGGAGGATTATTGGTATGTGGGGAAAAAACCTCTTCTTGTGTTTAGTTGTCTTGGTGTGCAGTGCTCTACGGCAACGTTTTGAGGGTAGGAGTTGAAACAGTTTATGTCCAGGATGTGAGGGGTCAGTAAATATTTTCACAGCCCTCTTTTTGACTCGTGCAGTATACAGGTCCTAAATGGAGGGCAGGTTGAGGAGATGTAAAAAGCCAAGAGAAAGAAGCTTGTTGGGTAGTTTCTCAAGTGGATTAAGAGGTAGAAAGAAAGATTGAAAGAATTCCATCTTAACAAACTGTCCCAAAAGGTGCATTTTTCAACTGTACTGCCTGGTTTTTTTTTCTTCTTGAAGGTTTTGATGTCTTCAAGGAATCAAGGAAGTCCAGTTTCTGCTTGAAAAAAGAGCACCTTTTGGGGCAACCATGACCTGGAAGACTGAAAACCTCCGTAGACATCTTAATAAACTTGTTTTACGTGAAAGAGAGAAAAGTCTCTTCCTCTTAGGTCTCCAGAGATCCTCCATGGATACCGGGCACCATTCTCTGCCCACTGCCCACTGCCTTATATCTTTACAGTCTTTTAGGCTTCCAGCTCAGAGGTTTAGCCAGTTGCTAGAATTTGAAGTTGACTCTGCGATGAAGACATTCTTGGGAAAGATGCATTCTACTGTCAGATACATCTTCGTGTTCCTAGCAGCAAAAGCAAAATAACAGGAACACAACACGGCTCCTTGTTTTGACAAGCCAGCCGAAATTTCTGCTCGTTGCTTGAACAGCAACATTTTAACTGTCAGTCTAGCAGAAAAAGAGTAAGATGCTCGAAATGTTCAACAAACACAATGGAGCTAAGGGAAGGATTTGGACAGGCTCCGGGTGCTGTTTACATACTTAAAAAATAATAAAAGACACAACACGAAATGCACAATTAATTCTGCACTTTTCACATTCGAGAGAAAGGAAGAATAATTCACAGCCCTTCTCTCCTGGGGAAACATTATCAGGTTTAAGTGCGGTGTTTTGCCTTTATTGAGCTTGCTGTTGAAAACCCATTTAAAACAATATGCTACATTTTAAGTGGTTAGTCATAGAGCTACTTAGAAGGGGCTTCATCACCAGACCCCAGTTCTGATTATACAAAGAAGACGAGAAGGATCTCAACAGATTTGAACACTGGGCCTGTTGTGGTTGGCTCTGGGCCAGCTCCTGCCCCAAGGACTATGGAGGTGGATGTGGGTGAATCCTCCCAGTGTCCGAGGCCAGTTTTACTGTGCCGACTGCTTCGGACAGGGAAGCGTCGGAGGCAGGGAGTGACTGTGAAATGGGATCCTCAGAGGGGGTCATGGCAGACAGCCCATTAGGGAGTAATTCATCATCCTCATTATCCTCGCTGGATTCAGATGAAGAGACATTCATTCATTGACGTATGCAGCCGCAGGACAATGACTAGGAAAGAGCAGCTGCGTAAATACTACAGGAAATAAGGGAGTTTTCCCCGTAGTTGGGTGTGGTTCAACTAATTGGGGCTGCCGTTAAATTTTGGCAGCGTTTTGGCCTCAGAGTGTGAAACTTTATCTGTTTGGTGACAGAGGAAGTGGCTTTCATCTCAGGATTCTCCAAGGACTCTCTTTGCATTGATACTAGGACTCTGAAACTAAACCATAGTCAAACGTGTGAGTTTGAAAACGTTTGAAGGAGAGTGGCTGTGACGTCTTCACAGCTGCTTGTTAATTGCTTTGTGTTTGTTTATTGTTTATTGTTTTTCACCGCATTCAAGCTTTGAAGGTGAACCCTTTGACTACCAAAAGGGGTTTTTGCTTCTATTTTACTTTGGATAAAAACAATTTTCTTGACTTTTCACGTGTGTGTCTGACTTTCTACCTTTGCACTTAATTGGGGGATCGTGCCGTGAACCCGGCAGAACAGGGCCCAAGCTAATAAAATGAAGTTTAATGGAGAGAAAAGTAAGGTTTTACATTGAGGCAAGAAAAAACAAATGCATAAGGATAGAGTAGGTGGCAACTGGCTGAATGGTAGTAAATATGAGAAGGATCTTGGAGTCCTAGTGGACAATCACTTAACTATGAGTCAGCGTTGTGTTTGAAACCTGCCAAAAGAGCCAACACACTTCTGGGCTGCATTAGGAGAGGGATAGAATCAAGATCTTGTGAAGTGTTAATACCACTTTATAAGGCTTTGGTAGGACCACACTTGGAATATTATATCCAGTTTTGGTTGTCACAATATAAAAAAGATGTTGAACTTGAGAGTCTAGAAAGTGTTGTACATACTCCTGGTCAGTTGGAGGATGATGAAGAGCTTGAGTACTCTGATACAGATAGTGTTTATGAATTAGTGGTAGGCCCTGGGTTACAGGTATTAGAACAGGTGGGAGGCCAGCCACAGGATGTTGCTATGAGTCCAGAATCTAGCGAGGAAGAGACAGACATTCGCTGGGTTAATCCTCAATTCAGAAGAGTCCAAAAACGCAAGGAACAGGTGTTTGGAAAAAGATATTAAGGGGAGGAATGGGTTAAATACTGGAGTGATATATTTGGCACATCAGGGGGCCAGTGGGGAAGAAGGGTGGAATTTCAATGTTGTAGTTCTACAATGAAACTTGTTTCAGTTTGGCTCCGGAGCGAGTAAGTTTATTCTGTGTTATTTTGCAGTCATTCCTACTGTTTTTGAATCATACTGTAAGTCCATAAATCTTGGGAGACGGAGGAGGCTTGAAGGAATGCATGTGGAATGTAATTAAGACAGATAACGGGAGAAAAGAATGTGCCAGTCTGTATTGCATTTTGAATACGGAAGTGAAGAGAATAAAAATGACTTTTCTTTGTTTATGAAATACTGCATTCGGTAAGGGTTATTTTTTAATAACTAAAGTTCTACCAGAAACCAGAACAGAAAGAGTGTAGAGAAGAGCAACCAAGATGATTAGGGGACTGGAGGCTAAAACATAGAAGAACGGTTGCAGGAATTGGGTATGTCCAGTTTACTGAAAAGAAGGACTAGGGGAGACATGATAGCTGTCTTTCAATATTTGAGGGGCTACCACAAAGAAGACAGGGGGTCACCTATTCTCCAAAGCACCTGAAGGCAGGACAAGAAACAAAGGGTGGAAACTACTCAAACCTGGAATTAAGAAGAAATTTCCTGACAGTATAATAAATTAATGGAATAACTTGCCTTCAGAAGTTGTGGGTGTTCTAAAAGAAATAGATATAGATACATGGGAGAAAGTCTGGACCTATAACTGGAAAATGACAAAATCAGTGTCTCTAAAAGAAAATCAAATTAAAATGTTTTATAGGTGGCATCTCCCACCAAACAGGATAGCAAAAATGTTCCCCAAAACTTCCCCGTTATGTTGGAAATGCAAGAAGGAAATAGGGTCCTATTACCATCAATGGTGGATGTGCAGTAAAGCTGGACTCTATTGGAAAATGATAGAAAAAATAATAAAAGGAATAGTAAAGCAAGATATAGAAATAACCCCGGAATTTTATTTATTAGGAATTACAAACCAGACTTATAAGAAAGAAATTCTATATTTAGTTATACATATTTTAACTGCGGCAAGGATAATATATGCGCAAAATTGGAAAGGGGAGGACATCCCCAAAGAAGAAGAAGTTATTACAAAAATATTAGATTGTGCTGAAATGGATATGATGACAAGACGCTTAAAAGATCAAGAAGATAAGGAATTTTATGAAACATGGAACAAAGTTTATATATGGATAAATAAGAAGAAACAGTAGAAGGTTAAGATAAATAAATAAATAAATGAGTGAATTGTTTCAGCAAAGATAAGATTTATGTGTTATAATAGAATTAGTTAGAATATGTTTGTTTTAGAAATATATTAGAATTAGAATTATATTGAAGAACTACTATGAGAAGAATTTTAGATTTATATTAGAATTAGTTTAAATATGAAGAATTATTATGAGAAGTTTAACAAATTATTTCTTAACATTTACAATAATGAATTGAATTTTAAATATGTATTCTTTTTTCTGTATTGAAATCTATACTTTTGAGATAAGTGGGGAAAATACAACCCCACTTTTATGTTAAATGTATGTGTGTCTGTTTGTCTATTTTTATGAAAATCAATAAAAATTATTTTTAAAAAAAGAAGAAGTTGTGGGTGTTCCAACAGTGGAGGTTTTTAAGAAGAGAGCGGAGAGCCATTTGTCTGAAATGATATAGGGGTCTCTCTTTTTCCACTCAAAGAAACGTATGGGTTGCGGTGGCACAGTGCTTAGAATGTAGTATTGAAGGCTAATTGTGCTGACTGCCAACTGCCAGCAGTTCGATTCTTTCTGGCTTAAGCTTGACTCACACGTCCATCTTTCCGAGGTGGGTAAAATGAGGACCCAGGTTATTGGAGGCAAGAGGTTGACTCTGTAAACCTCCGAGAGAGGGCTGTAAATCATTATAAAGTGGGATATAAGACTAAGTGCCATTGCTTGTGTTATTGCCCTTCCTCTCTCCCTCCTTTCCATGGTGTGCAGTGGTTAGAATGCAGTAGTATTGCAAATGGACTCTGCCCACTGCCAGCAGTTCGATCCTCACTGGTTCAAGGTTAATTCAGCCTTATATCCTTCCGAGGTCGGTAAAATGAGGACCCAGATTGTTGGGGGCAAGAGCCTGGCTCTGTAAACTGCTTAGAGAGGGCTCGAAAGCACTGTGAAGTGGTATATACCGTAAGTCTTAGGGCTATGGCTATTATGACCATAACAGGCAGGCTCCATCCTGGGCCTAGAAAGCCTAGAACTACGGCGTCTAAAACACGATTTGAGTATTGCCCACAAGATCATATGCTGCAACGTCCTACCGGTCAATGACTACTTTAGCTTCAACCGCAACAACACAAGAGCATGCAACAGATTCAAACTTAATACGAACCGCTCCAAACTTGACTGTAAAACATATGATTTCAACAATCGAGTTATCGAAGCGTGGAACTCATTACCGGACTCAATTGTGTCAACCCCTAACCCCCAACATTTCTCCCTTAGACTCTCCACGATTGACCTCTCCAGGTTCCTAAGAGGCCAGTAAGGGGCGTACATAAGTGCACTGGTGTGCCTTTCGTCCCCTGTCCAATTGTCTTTCCTTTCTCTCACTTATCATATATATTTTCTTTCTTTCATATATGCTCTCCTCTAAGTTCACTTTTACCCTTATATATATTACCACATGTCTATTTTTCTTCCTATGTATTTGTGTATTGGACAAATGAATAAAATAAACAAATAAAATAAAACCCGAGCATTCCCTCAGCATAGTTCAGTCCAGTCTATCATCTAAAATGAGCACATACCCTACCAGCAAACATGGACCTTTAAAAATACAACAACAATCACATTACAGTATTATATTTTTAAGAAATAAAAATCATTGCATTCATTTACTAGCCTGCTAATGCAACATTGTCGGACCAGGCTAAAAAAAAGAGAGAAGATGATGATGAAGAAGAGATATCTGCCAACTATAATTAATGCTATAACCTTCTTTGTTTCTCCTCCTCCTTTTTTGGGGGGTGGGTGGAGTGGGGAGGGGGAACATAATGCAATTTTCCCTTGGCCCAAAGGGTATAATATTCAATCAGTATTAGTGCTTTTCTTTGTAAATTAATCTCAACCATCTAGTGTACAATTACAGCCTTTTCTTCCAAATCTTACGTTTCAGCAGATGGACAGCTTGGGGGCATGTTTTATTCCAGGTATGGAGTTAATTGAGGGATTCTTATGTTGCGAACAGAGAACTTTGCATTATTGCTGAAAAATGTCCCACCACCCCCCCCCCCAGCTTTCATGCTTCTGTATTTGGGTTAGAAAATGACTGGCAAACAATGAACGTTGAATGATAGGGTTGCAAGGGAACTGGGGAGGGGGGGGTCTTCTAGTTCAACCCCCTTCTCGGGAAGGAGACCCTATGCCATTGGTGGTGAATCTTTTTTTCCCTCCTTTTTTTCCCTTTTAATTGTAAACACTGCAGTTTATTGAGTAAGACCTGGTCTTAAGCACTGTGCTAAGCCAACATCTAATAAGGATATTATGGTTTAGAATGCAGCTGCGAGAGCAATCATGGGCTTCCCTAAATATGCCCATGTCACACCAACACTCCGCAGTCTGCATTGGTTGCCGATCAGTATCCGGTCACAGTTCAAAGTGTTGGTTATGACCTATAAAGCCCTTCATGGCACCAGGACCGCCTTCTGCCGCACGAATCCTAGCGACCAGTTAGGTCCCACAGAGTGGGTCTTCTCCGGGTCCCGTCAACTAAACAATGCCGTTTGGCGGGACCCAGGGGAAGAGCCTTCTCTGTGGCGGCCCCGACCCTCTGGAACCAATTCCCCCCAGAGATTAGAATAGCCCCCACCCTCCTTGCCTTTCATAAGCTCCTTAAAACCCATCTCTGTCGTCAGGCATGGGGGAACTGAGATATTCTTTCCCCTTAGGCTTCTACAATTTATGCATGGTATGTTTGTATGTATGATTGGTTTTTTATAACAAGGATTTTGGCTGTTTTACTATTGGATTGTCACATGCTGTTTTTACCACTGTTGTTAGCTGCCCCGAGTCCGATAGATAGATAGATAGATAGATAGATAGATAGATAGATAGATAGATAGATAGATAGATACCGTGTTTCCCCGAAAGTAAGACAGTGTCTTACTTTCTTTTTATCCCCAAAAGCCCCACTATGTCTTACTTTCGGGGTATGTCTTATATTGTTAAAGGGGCACTGACAGCTAAAAAAACTGTGTAAAATGTTTTTTTTTAGTGTATATGTATTTTACCTTCTGTGACGGGCGGGGGGGGGGAGGTTTCTTTGGAGTAGGGACGTGCCCGAGTAAATTTGCAGAGGCGGCAGTGACAAGTGCAGGGGACGGCGCGGTGACGTCTGGAGAGGGGGACGGCGCAGGCGTGGGCAGGAGGCGGCGCGCAGCTAGATGAGAGGGAGGCGGCAATACCCCCCGTGTTTTCCCGAAAGTAAGACATATGTCTTACTTTCGGGGTACGGCTTATATTAGCCGACCCCCCTGAAACCCCCGATACGTCTTACAATCGGGGGTGTCTTACTATCGGGGAAACAGGGTAGATAGATAGATAAACAAACAAACAAGTAAATAAATAAGTAAATAAATAAATAAATAAACAAACAAGTTAGTAAATAAGTAAATAAATAAGTAAATTAATAAACTAACTAACTAACTAACTAACTAACTAACTAACTAACTAACTAACTAACTAACTAATGTAATCTCTAAACGTAGCTCTTTGTGCTACTAACCACAAAAGGACACCTGCCCGTCAAGAACCTGGGCACAAAGAAGATCAAATCAATATTGTTGCTAGCCCTGATTTGCTGAAGAAGCCAGGGTCAACCTTGAAAGCTGGCAAAATACTGTTTTTCCTGCTCCCACCACTTTTTCAGAGGTAAATGGAGCACAATGAAAATCTTGAGAGGAAGCAATAAAACATAAGTTCACCCGCCCTCCCCCCAAAAAACCCCAACTACGTTTTCCTTCCTGGGATAGATTAACATATGCTGAGCTAAACACAAACCACCTTTTTTATTTACTATCTGCATTTTTTCTCAAAACTTCAGCAGCTGTCGGGCTTTGAATAGCCCGGGAGGAAAAGGAAAGAAGTTTTTAAGAAAACTGGCACCAAGTTGAGCTAGATATGTTCACTCTGGATTTTTTTTTTTTTTGGAGAGGGGGGGGCAATCCTCTTTCAAGGCTACAGAATGCACAACCCCAAAATAAAAATAAACGAAAGCAAAATGACAAGTCCCGAAATATAATCGCTGAAGATAAAGGACAGGCATGTTTAATTGTTTTGCAAGGGCAGGGCATTTAAATATGTATTGATTTAATTTTTAAAGGAAAATCTGTTGTCTTCAAGGGTCAGGATATTTATTTTATTTATTTATTTTGTCCAATACATGTTCTGTCTGGGTGCCCCCAGACTTCAACACCAACTGGAAAAAGCAGCCAGACACGCTGGTAAAAGCAAAAGCACTTTATAGTTTGAAAGATAAACACAGAGAAAAACCTGTTCTTCCCAACAGGCAGGCTATGAGACTTCACAGCAGAGTCCTGATGGCCAGACAATACAGCAGACTTCTTGCTGGCACACCCACCACTGTAGAGAATAAGACCCACACCTTTTCCCCCCAAGGTTTCAGTATTCAAAGTCACAAACCAGAATTCCAAGACGCCAAAGATCACAGCCAGGTCCCAGAACTCCCAAAGATAATACAGTACTCCACAAGCCAGGAAGGGTGGGTCTGCCTTTTCAGCCTTTCCAGAGAGCACCACACCCAAACCCAGCTGTTGCCTCTTTAGTGCTGAAAGTACCTGGCTAATTGTCCCCTTCGTTGTGTTGCTCTTCTCTGCCGGAGATCGATGATTGCTTGTGCATTTTCATCTAAGGAATCCAGGCTGCTTGCTGGGGAGAGCTCCCTCTCGGGGGACTCTGGCTGTCCTCCCTCTCCCTCAGCCTGAGATTCCTCCTCCCCATCTGCCTGAACCTCCTGTTCCTCATCCTCCCCCTCTGAGCAGGAAGCCGGCAGAGGATCAGCCGTTCCCTGAGGGGCCTCAGACGGAATCACAACAATACACAATGAGGGTTTTAGTGTATATCTATATACACATAGTAAAATACATGATGAAGGTTATAGAGGAGATACTCATAGTAAAATATATCTAAGAAATAATAGAAAAGAAGGTATAGTAATAGAACATATCAATGAAAGAATAGAAGAAGAGATATAGGAATAGAAGAAAGGTATAGGAGATATAGGAGAGCAATAGGACACGGGACAGAAGGCACTCTAGTGCACTTGTAATCGCCCCTTACTGACCCCTTAGGAATCTGGATAGGTCAACCGTAGATAATCTAAGGGTAAAGTGTTGGAGGTTTGGGGATGACACTATGGAGTCCGGTAATGAGTTCCACGCTTCGACAACTCGGTTACTGAAGTCGTATTTTTTACAGTCAAGTTTGGAGCGGTTAATATTAAGTTTAAATCTGTTGTGTGCTCTTGTGTTGTTGTGGTTGAAGCTGAAGTAGTCGCTGACAGGCAGGACGTTGCGGCATATGATCTTGTTGGCAATACTTAGATCTTGTTTAAGGCGTTTGTGATTCCCCCTTTTCTTAAGAATGGATTATTTAAGATGTAGCGGGAGATGATGGGCGGGAGCGCATCAAGAGACATCTAACATAGAACTAAGGAGAAACTTCCTGACAGTGTGAACAATTGGAATTGCTTGCCTCCGGAAATTGTGGATGTCCCTTCACTGGAGGTTTTCAAGAAGACCATGGCACCCACTTCTCTGGGATAGTGCTGGGTCTTGTTAAGCAGGGGGTTGGACTAGAAGACCTCCTGGGTCCCTTCCAACTGTTCTTCTGTTAAACAGTGGAACGGTTTGTCTCCAGAAGTTGTGGATTGCTCCATCAGTGAAGGTTTTCAAAAATAGCATGGCAGCTGTTTATAGCACTTGGCACTATAGCAATAGCACTTAAGACTTATATACCACTTCACGGTGCTTTCCAGCAGTTTACAGAGGCAGCCTATCGCCCCCAACAATCTGGGTCCTCATTTTACCCACCTCGAAAGGATGGAAGGCTGAGTCAACAACCATGAGCCCAGAGGTGAGATCTGAACAGGTGAACTAAAGCCAGCAGAAGCAGCTTGCAATACTGCACTCTAACCACTGCGTCAACCAAGGCTCAAAGTTTGTCTGGGATGGTGTTGGGTCTCCTGTTTGAGCAGGGGGTTGGACTAGAAGATCTCCATGGTCCCATCCAACTGTTCTTCAGTTAATGAGTGGAATGCTTTGCCTCCAGAAGTTGTGGATGGTCCATCACTGGAGGTTTTTAAGGAGAGATCGGACAACCACTTGTCTGAAACAGTCTTGGTTCTCCTGCTTGAGCAAGGGTTGGACTAGAAGACCTCCAAAACCCTTTCCAACTCTGGTCTGCATTCTGTAAGTCTCCCAGAAACTCAGAACAGCTTTTCCATTAAAAAAAATTAAACAAGGGAAAGAATATGCTGTCAACCTTGGTAATCCATACCAATTTTTACCCCTGACTTTGAACAAAATTCAAAGTCAGAGGCAAGCATAGATATCCAAGATCCAGGTGTGGTTTTAAATTAGATTAGATTTATTGGATTTATATGCCGCCCCTCTCCGCAGACTCGGGGCGGCTCACAACAATGGTAAAAAACAATACATAGTATAGTAACAAATCTAATATTTAGCAATCTAAATTACAGTTTTAGGTTAAAAAATCCAAAAAGAATTAGGGTACAATTCGACAAACCCTGCATACATGAGTGAACTTCGTGTGTTTGTGTGCAGATGTATATTTATATATCTGAAGAAACACTATTTTTGTCAAAAATGGCACTTTCCATTCTTGAGAAAAAGGATAAAATAACATCCTGGGGTTCCATCCATCAAAAGGCGGTAAACTCATCCAGAAAATTTTTCCGCTATTATTTTGTTTTATAACTTCCCCCTCTGGAATCCATTCCTGATTTATCATATACAAAGGAGAAACATCTCCAAAGCATCCAATGGATGGCCTTTCTCTCTCTCACTCTCTCTCTCT